>NW_006922324.1:854669-856361 GCF_000298275.1 Orycteropus afer afer
CCTATACATGATCTTGGATACATTCCTTGCTTCACAGACATACCTAATAGTTCAGCCTGCCCACCCATCTATCCACCTGTATACCCATGTTTGCCTTCACTGACAATGCAGTACTGTATGTGCAAAAGGGTTCATCTTGGTTTTCTGTACCTCCTATGCACCTCTCTATGTCTTCCTCTTCCCCAATGCCACCATGTTGATCACTCACATTTGGTATATTTCCCTTCTCTTCACACAAATCAGTACTTATCTCTACCTATCTAATAGTGTTTCCTCCACTCCCATCTCACCTCTGGTAACCAACAAAGAAAATTTCCTTCCATAGATAAATCTTCCCTTGAATTTTACAATAATGGACTAATACAATATTTGCCCTTCTTTGATTACTTCACTCAGCATAATGCCCTCCAAATTCATCCATATTATGCAGTGTTTGGCAGATTCTCGGTTATTCTTTAGCATTGCATATTATTCTATTGTGTGTATGTACCATAGTTTGGTTATTCATTCCTCAGTTGATGAACACATAGGTTGTTTCCATCTTTTGGCTATTGTAAATAGTACTGCAATGAACGTGGGTGTGAATATGTCTGTTCTTGTCATGGCTCTCACTTCTTTAGGATCTATACCTAGTAATGGAATGGCTAGGTCAAATGGAATTTCTGATTACAACTTTTTAAGGAGTTGCTATATTGCTTTCCACAGTGGTTGTACCATTTTACAGTCCCACCAACAGTGTATGAGAGTCCCAACCTCTCCACACCCTGGCCAGCATTTGTTATTTTGTGTCTTGTTGTACTTTGCTACTAGTTCTGGAACAAGATGGTATCTCATTTTTGTTTTGATTTGCATATTTCTAATGGCTAAGGATTGTGAGCATTTCTTCATATGTTTGTTGGGTTCCTGAATATCCTCCTTGGTGAAGTGTCTATTCATGTCTTATGCACATTTTTAAAATTGGATTGTTTGGCTTTTTCTTATTGAAGTGTAGGAGTTTTATATAAATTCTATAGATAAGTCCCTTGTCAGATATGTCATTTCCAAATATTATTTCCCAATCTGTAGGTTCTCTTTTGACTTTTTTGGAGAAGGCTTTGGAAGCACATAAAAATTTAATATTTAAAAGGTCACATTCATCTAGTTTCTCTTCTGTTGTTTGTGTATTTTGGGTTATGCTTGATAGTCTATTTATGTCATATATTAGGGCCCTTAATCTGCTCCTAGTTTTTCCTTGAGGAACTCTATAGTTTTAGTTTTCACATTTAAGCCTTTGATCCATCTGGACTTAGTTTTTGTGCATGGTATGAGTTACAGATCTTGTTTCATTTTTCTGCAAATGGATCTCCAGTTTTGCCAGCACCATTTATTAAACATTCTCTTCCCCATTTAATGGAGTTTGGCCCTTTGTCAAAGATCAGTTGACCATGTTGTTGTTGTTGTTAGGTGCCATCAAGTTGTTTCCGACTCATGGTGACCCCATGCACAGCAGAATGAAACACTGCCCAATCCTGCGCCAGCTCCACGATCCCTGCTATACTTGAGCCCATCATCCCAGCCACCGTGTCAATCCATCTCATTGAAGTCCTGCCCCTCTTTCGTCAACCCACCACCCTACCAAGCATGACATCCTTCTCCAGGGAATGGTCCCTTCTGACAACATGACCAAAGTAGGTGAGATGAAGTCTGGCCATT
>NW_006922324.1:857966-861245 GCF_000298275.1 Orycteropus afer afer
TCTGTTCAGCTCTTTTATCTTGTCATTTCCTCCATTTGCTTTATCTACTCTCCGCTCAAGGGTAAGTTTCAGTGTCTCTTCTGTCATCCATTTTGGTCTTCTCTTCTTTTCTCGTCTTTTTAGTGATCTCTTGCTTTCTTAATGGATAATGTTCTTGATATCCTCCCACAATTCTTCTGGTTTTCGCTTGTGGGTGATCAATGCATCAAATCTATTCTTTAGATGATCTCTAAATTCAGGAGGGATATATTCAAGATCATATTTTGGCTCTCTTGGACTCATTTTAATTGTCATATTTTGGCTCTCTTGGACTTTTTTAATTGTCTGACAATAGCTGATCATAGGTCGATGGATCTATTTCTGGATTCTCAATTTTATTCCATTGGTCTATGTGTCTGTCATTATACTAATACCAGGCAGTTTTGACTACTGGGGCAATGTAGTAAGTTTTGAGATCCAGCATTGTGAGACCTCCTGCTTTGTTCTTCTTCAATAGTGCTTTGCTTATCTGAGGTCTGTTTCCTTTCCATATAAAGTTAGAGACTGGTTTTTCTATATCCTTAAAAAAAAATAGGTTGATGGCATCTGGATTGGGATTGCATTGAATGTATAGATTGTTTTGGGTGGAATTGACATTTTCACAATGTTCAGCCTTCCTATCCATGAGCATGGTATGTTCTTCCATTTATGTAGATCTCTTATGGTTTTTTGAAGTAGTTTTTTATAGTTTTCTTTGTGCAGGTCTTTTGTGTCCCTGGTAAGATTTATTCCCAAGTATTTTATTTATTTATTTATTTATTTATTTATTTAGGTAGCTATTGCAAATGGTATTGATTTCCTTATTTATTTTCCAGCAATATCTGTGCTGGTGTAGAGGAATCCAACTGATTTTTGGATGCTGATCTTGTATCCTGCCGCAATGCTAAATCTCTCAATTAGTTCCTGTAGATTTTTTACTGAATTTCTTGGGTTTTCTAAGCATAGGATTATATCATCAGCAAAGAGGGATACTTTTACTTCTTCTTTACCAATTTGGAGAGCCTTGATTTCCCTTTCTTGCCTTATGGCCATGGCTAGGACTTCCAATATAATGTTGAATAGAAGTGGTGATAGAGATCATTCTTGTCTGGTTCCTATTTGTAAGAGGAATGATTTCAGTCTCCCTCCATTGATAATAATGTTGGGTGTTGGTTTTTTCATATATGCCCTTTATTATGTTTAGGGGTGTCCTTTCTTTTCCTATTTTGGTGAGAGTTTTGATCAGAAATGGGTGATGGATTTTATTAAATGCCTTTTCTACATAAATTGATAGGATGATGTGGTATCTATTCAAAGAAATTATTAGGCATAGTTTTGTTTTCATTATAGTTATATCTCCTTATTTACATGCATGGATCTCAGCTAAAAGCAAAGAATACCAGAAAGGTGTTTACCTGTGTTTCATTGACTATGCAAAGACATTTGACCATGTGGATCATAATAAATTATGGCTAACATTGGAGCTCTGGTAGCATAGTGGCTAAAGCACTTGACTGCTAACCAGAAGGCTGGCGGTTCAAACCCACCAGCCACTCCTCGGAAGGAAGGTTGGGCAATCCTACTTCCGTAGTGATACTGCCTCGGAAACCCAAGGAGGGGTCGCTATGAGTCGGGGCCGACTCGACGGCACATAACAACAACAACAACAACAAAAATTGCAAAGAACAGGAATTCCAGAACAATTAATTATGCTCATGAGGAACATACATAGGCCAAGATGCTGCCTTTTGTACAGAACAAGGGAATACTACATCACTTAAAATCAGGAAGGGTGTGCACCAGGGTAGTATCCTTTCACCATAGCTTTTCAATCAGTATGATGAGAAAATGGACTATAAGAACACAGCAACAGAATTGGAGGAAGACTCATTAACAACCTACCATATGCAGATGACACAAAATTGCTTCCTGAAAGTGAAGATGATTAGAAGCACATACTGATGGATACTAAAAACTACAGTCTACAGTTTGAATCATACCTCAACATAAAGATATTGAAAATCCTCACAACTGGATCAATATGCAGCACCACAATGAATGGAGAAAAGATTGAATTGTCAGGGATTTCATTTTACTTGGATCCTTAATCAACACTTATGGAAGAAACAGTCAAGAAACCAGATGTGATAATGCACTGGGAAAATCTGCTATAAAAGATCTTTTTAAAGTGTTTAGAATCAAAGATGTCACTTTGAAGGCTAAGGTGCACTTAATCTGAGATGCATAATATGCATTTGAAAACTGGACAATAAATAAGTAAAACCAAAGAAGATTCAATGCTTTTGAATTATAGTGTTGGAGAAGAATAGCAAAAATACCCTGGACAGAAGAATGAAGAAGTCTGTTCTGGAAGAAGTGCAGAAGATTATTCTTGAAAATGAGAATGGCCAGATGTCATCTCAAGCATTTTGGTCATGTTATCAGTAGAGAGTGTTCCCTGGAGAAGGAATTCATGCTGGGTAAAGTAAAGGGTAAATTTCAATATTACAACTAGAGGCTTGAATTTTTTCTTCAGGTCTTTCAGCTTGAGAAATACTGAGCCTGTTCTTCCCTTTTGGTTATCTAATTCCAGATCTTTGGACATTTCTTTATAATAATTGACTTTGTCTTCTTGAGCTGCTCTTTGAAATCTTCTGTTCATTTCTTTTATCTTGTCATTTCTTCCATTTGCTTTAGCTACTCTCCATTCAAGGGTAAGTTTCAGAGTCATCCATTTTGTTCTTTTCTTCCTTTCCTGTCTTTTTAATGACCTTTTGCTTTCTTTGTGGATGATGCTTTTGATGTCATTCCACAATCCCTCTGGTTTTTGATCATTGGTGTTCAGTGCATTAAATCTATCGTTTGATGGTCTCTAAATTTAGGCAGGATATAATCATGATCATATTTTGGCTCTTATGGACTTGTGTTGATTGTCTTTAACTTCAACTTGAACTTGCATATGAACAGGTGATGGTCTATTCCTCAGTCAGTTTCTGGCTTTGTTTTCACTGAAGATATTGAGCTTCTCCATAGCTTTTTCCCACAAATGTAGTCAATCTGATTACCATGTACTCCATCTGATGAAGTCCACATGTATTCCCACATTTTATGTTGTTGAAAAAAGGTATTTGCAATGAATAAGATATTGTTCTTGCAAAATTCTCTCATGCCATCTCCAGCATTTTTTCTATCACCAAGGCCATATTTTCCAAGTACTGGTGATGCTGCTTTCTTTCCAACTTTTGCATTCCAATCATTAGT
>NW_006922324.1:862355-863142 GCF_000298275.1 Orycteropus afer afer
GATGTATTGCACTGGGAAAATCTGCTGCAAAAGACCTCTTTAAAGTGCTGAAGAGCAAAAATATCTCTTTGAACACTAAGTTGTACCTACCCAAGCCATGTTTTTTTCCATCTCCTCATATACATGTGATAGTTGGAAAATGAATAAGGAAGACTAAAGAAGAGTTGATGCTTTTGAGTTGTGGTGTTGGCAAAGAATACTGAAAGTACCGTGGACTGCCAGAAGAGCTAACAAATTTGTCCTGGAAGAAGTGCATCCAGAATACTCTTTAGAAGTGAGGACCTACTTTAGTCACCTACTTTGGTCATGTTTTCAGAAAAGATCATTCCCTGCAGAAGGATATCATGGCTTGTAAAATGGAGGGTCAACAAAAAAGATGAAGGCCCTCAATGAGATGGAGTGATACAATTTCTGCAATGATGAGCTCTGGTGTAGCAAGGATTGTGAGATTGGTACAGGACTGGACAGTATTTTGTTCTGTTGTACATAGGGTTGCTATGAGTTCAAGCTGACTTCACAGCACCTGAAAACACAACAACAAATTAGAGGGTCAGGAAAAAAGTGCAAGTCTTCACTTGCAACAAGATTGATTGAGAAAGTGGTTGTGACAATGGGCTCAAGCATAACAAGCATTGTGAGGATGGTGCAGAATGGAGCAGTGTCTCGTTCTGCTGCACATAGGGTTGCTGTGAGTCTGAGCTGACTCCATAGCACCTAACAACAACAACAACAACAGCAACTTCATTTATTATAAATATTCCAATATGTATCAAGATTTATCTACTAT
>NW_006922324.1:864259-867717 GCF_000298275.1 Orycteropus afer afer
TATTCGCATTTCAATGCCTCTGGTGAGACCAAACATACTTCCTTTTCCTAAGAGTGCCTACAATACTTCCTCCTCCTACCAACACTTATGTCCACTTACTTTATAAAGTAATATCACTTCACCTGTTAAGTATATACACCATAATTCTCCAGGATTTTATTAGGTTAGCTATCCTGGGGTAATCTGTAAAAGTTAATAATAATAATAACACAGTCCCTACCACTGTAGCTAGCCTCTCCATTATATTACCTATTTGAGATTCATGTCAGCTTTTACTAGTTTCTCTCCTAATCTATGTGACTTAAGTTCTAGAGTGATCTGGACATTTATTACTGACTAGTCAAGGAGCTCTGGTAGCATAGTGCCTAAGACACTTGACTGCTAACCAGAAGGCTAGCAGTTCAAACCCACCAGCCACTCCTCAGAAGGAAGGTTGGGCAATTTACTTCCATAGTGATACACCTCAGAAACCCAAGGACCGGTCACTATGAGTCAGGTCTGACTTGAGGGCACATAACAACAGTCTTCATCTCTAGCGGTCGTTGGTCAATATGTTCATCTCAGGTTCTTGCTGCTCACTTATTAAATTTAAAAATATATCACCTAGGGAAGCCCCAGCCTGTGATCTGGGAGCCAAATATGTTCTTCTACAATCCTTTAAGGGCATTCTGCCTTACTTCTGGGAGATGAATAGAGTAATTTACCTCTCAGGATGGCACATATTTCTCTTCCTGTTGATCTCTTAACACAAAGTGCATGTGAAAAGAGTGTGCAGAATCAGTTTAAAGTTTAACAGGACTCCTTTTATGTCCCCTAATGAAAATATTTACCTTCTGTGAATAGGATTTTAGACCTACTGAACTTAAATTTGGAGGAGCAGGAAGCACAAATTTCCTAACTAAATTATTAGAAGTGATGGCTATTAGGGCCATCAAAATACCCTTTGATCCCAAAACCTTTGCATTGTTCATATCTTCAAGAGGAAAGGTCATCAAAATATTATTGTTGTTCTTATTATTTGTTTGGTTTATCTTTGTATTGACATGACTTATTACAGTACTTACAATGGGCAAGGTATTATTCTAATTGGTATACCTATACTTTTTTTTTTTTTTTTTATACTCAGAGCTAGCTGTGAATATCCATACTTCCATTTGTTGATCAGTACTGATAAATTCTTATAGCTCGTAAATGTGTGAACGTATCATTTGAGCCATCTGGCTCCAGTGATAATGATCCAAACCACTATATTACACTGTATATTTAAAATAATATTTTTCCAACAATTATATGAACTAAGAATTCTAGCTATATTATAATGATATTGGCCTGATAAAACCTCAAAGACTTCCATAATTAAATTGAAACTTTTAAAATTAAGCAGTTTATTTTGAATATCAATGAACAATACTTCCATTTTTTTTTTTTTTTAATTAGAATATAAATGTACAAGATATAATTGATCTCAGAAGGAAGATGGGGCAATCTACTTCCATAGTGATACTGCCTTGGAAACCCAAGGAGGGGTTGCTATGAGTCGGGTCCGACTCGACAGCACATAACAGCAACAACAACAACAGATATAATTGATAAAAATATAGGAAGAAAATGCTGTTAAAATTCCTTTGATTTTAACTTTCTATCATGAAACTGTTTTTGTTAGGTGCTGTCCAGCCAGTTCCAACTCATAGCAACCTTATGCTATGAGTTGCAACAAAAGGAAACACTGCCTGGTCCTGAGTCACCCTCACAATCACTACCAAACATGAGCTCATTGTTGCAGCCCCTGTGTCTATCCATCTCGCTGAGGATCTTCCCAGTTTTTTGGTGGCCCTCTATTTTAACAAGCATGATAACCTTCTCCAGGGACTGGTAGTTCTGACCACAGGACTAAAGTATGACACAAAGTCTGGGCATTCTTGCTTTTATGGAGAAATCTGGCTGTACTTTTTTCCTAGACATATTTGTTCATATTTTTAGCAATCCATTAGTACATTGAAAATTATTCACCAACACCACAATTCAAATGCATCAATTCTTCTGCAGTCTTTAATCATCATCCAGATTTCACATACATATGAGGTTATTGAGAATACCATTGCTTGGGTCAGAAGCACTTTAGTCTCCCAAGTAACATCTTTAATCTTTAACACTATAAAGAGTTCTTTTTCAGCAGAATTGCCCAATGCAATATGTTGCTTGATTTCTTCACCTCTGCTTCAATGGGAGTTGATTGTGGATTCTAGTAAAATTATATCCTTGACAACTTCAATCTTTTCTCCATTAATATTGATATTGCTTATTGTGCTAATTGTGAGGATTTTTGTGCTAAGGTGCAAACCATACTGAAGTCTGTAGTCTCTGATCTTCATTTGTAAGTGCTTCA
Source organism: Orycteropus afer afer (assembly GCF_000298275.1). NCBI lineage: Eukaryota > Metazoa > Chordata > Mammalia > Tubulidentata > Orycteropodidae > Orycteropus > Orycteropus afer. The sequence goes on from NW_006922324.1 coordinate 866,646, forward strand.
AGTTTTCTTCACTTTTGGCAAGCAAGTTTGTGACATCTGAATATCAGATTGTTAATGAGTGTAATTCTGATGTCCTGTTTTTCTTCATATAACAGTTTCATATTATTTGCTCAGCACAAAGTCTGAATAAGTATGGTGAAAGAATACAACTCCTATGCACAGTGTTCTTGATTTCAAACCATGGTGTATCTCTTTGCTCTGTTCAAAAGATTGCCTCTTGGTCTATGTACTGACTCATCATAAAAACAATTCCCATTCTTAAATTCCCATTTTTTTCAATGTTATCCATAATTTGTTAAGATTCACATAGTTAAATACCTTTTCATAGTCAATAAAACACAGGTAAACATCTTACTGTTATTCTTTGCTTTCATCCAAGATCCATCTGACATCAGCAATGAATTCCTTCATTCCACAAATTAGGTCATTAAAAAAAAAAAACAAAAAAAAACCAAAAAACAAAAAACAGATGTTTGTTTGAAATGAACTTGGCTGTATTCACTTTTTGATAATTCATATTCAATAAAACAAGAAAAGTATTATAATAGTAAAAGAATGCATAATTAGTATGGAGAAGCAATTTTATGTGCTCTTCACAGATTTTCAAGGTCCATCTAATATGTATAGGGCATAAAAACTATGTGAGACATCATTTGTGGAGTTATTTCAAACACTTCAAAGTATAAAAAGAAAATATGGTGTGATTAATTTTAAAAACCATCCTAATCTCTATTCTAAATGAGTATAATTCATAGGTTTTTAGTGTTCTTAGATATGAATGTTCTCAGACTGAACTCAAACATTAAAATGATACTATGCTTGGGCTCAAGTCTAAAGGCTCTTAATTGTTCTGAGGTAAATTTGGGACAATCAATATTTTTAAATAGTATCCACATTATTTTATTCTGCAGCTGCTGTTAGATTATGAAGATTAGATTATGGAGAATCCAAGATTTTTTTTTTTTTTTTTTTTAATATATATCTCACATAGCTGTTGTTGTTGTTGCTTTGTGCCTTCGAGTCGAACCCGACTCATAGCAACCCCTCCTTGGGTTTCTGAGGCAGTATCACT
>NW_006922324.1:868700-874279 GCF_000298275.1 Orycteropus afer afer
ATGTAGGTGTATGTCTAGATCTAGATATATAGATATAGATGTCAACCACCCTTCTGTCAATGTGTTGTACTCTAGTGGTTTACAAATTGCTGTGATGTTAGAAGCTATGCTACTGGTACTTCAAATACCATCAAAGTCAACTATAGAGTACAAACTTCAGTGAAGCTTCCAAAGTAAGACAGATAGGCATCTCAAACGTTAGGCAGTGAAAACGTTATAGTTCACAACAGAACTTTTTCCAAATTGTTGGCTTTGGACTTATCATTAGGAAGAATCAATCCTGGAGGAGGATATTATGCTTGATGAATTGAGAAGGTTGATGAGGGAGCCTTACAGTAAAATGGATTGCCCAGTAGTCACAATGATGTCCTTGGATATTCTATATATCTTGAGAACGATGCAGGATTTGCTAAAATTCTGTTCTGTTTTACTTAACGTTTCCATAAATTGGAGTTGAATTGAACTCTGGTGATGTATTGATTAAGCCATTTGACTGATAACCAAGAGGTTGATGGTTTGAACCCACCAGACACTCTGTGGAATAAAGATGAGGCAGTCTGCTTCTGTAAGCAGAAATCCAATGGGCGTCACTCTGAGTTGAAAGTGACTTGATGGCAGTGAGTTTTTCTTTTTTCTTTCCCCTTTTTAAATTTATCAATATATGTATATCTGCATATATATATGAAAGTATATGTATGTGTATATAAACATACACACTAATACCTACATCTACACATCACATATATGGATTATACCTCAACATAAAGAAAATAAAAATCCTCACAACTGTGTTAGTAAGTGACATCACAATAAACAGAGAAAATATTGAAGCTATAAATTATTTTATTGTACTTGAGTATATAATCAACACCCATTGAAGCATCAGACAAGAAATCAAACAATGTCTTACACTGGACAAATTAGCTGTAAAAGAGCTTTTTAAAGTGATAAACAGCAAAGATATCACTTTAAGGCCTGAAGTGTGAGTTGCCTAAGATATGGTAATTTTGATTGCAGTATATATACACAAAAGCTGTGGAATGAAAAGCAAGACCAAAGAATTGACACATTTGAATTATGATGTTGACAGAGAATATTGCATTTATCATGTGGTGCTGGAAAAGCTAACAAATATATCTTGGAAGAAGTACAGCCAGAATGTTCCTTAGGAGCAAGGATGGAAAGACTTTGTGTCACTTATTTTGGACATGTTATCAGAAGGAATCCCTTCCTAGAGAAGGATATCATACTTGATAAAGTAGAGAATCAGGGGAAAAAAGAGGAGACAATGAGATGGATGGCACAGTGGTTGTAAAGAAAGACTCAAACAGAGCAGTGATTATTAAAATATTTCATTTTGTTTTACATAAGGTCATTTTGGGTCAGAAACAACTCAAGGCAATATACATCTCTATGAGTAACACTAATCTCAGATGATCAGATGACAAAGAAAGAAAAGAAGATTATAGCTCAGGAGACTGTATTTTCTAGGAGAAAGTAGCAGGAGGAATCCTATAAAGGCTTTTGTATTCTCTTTCCTCATTATTTTACTTTGCTGTCTGCTCTCAAACTATTTTTGAATCCTTTATTCATTTGGACTAAAAAGATGAATTCAAAAGGAACATCTGAATGCTATGAATTGATTAATGAGCTTTACAAACTCATATTGAGAAATTTTGATGCTTCATTTCCCAGACTCAAAATTTCTAAAGTTATAATTGTTGCTGTTGTTGTGTTATTATGTGCCGTTGAGTTGGACCAACTCATAATGACCCCTCCTTGGGTTTCCAAGGCAGTATCACTATGGAAGTAGATTGCCCCAATTTAAGTACTATATAAAATATATTAAAAACATAAAAGTTTACATACTTCCTCTGATTTTCATAAGTAATTTTATTAATGGAAAAAACATATTACATTTTTAAAATGCAAGCAAAAAAAAATGTAAGGTATCATGAAATAAGAAAATGGGTAAGAAAATAATGAAAAAAAATATTTTCTTTAGAAAAAAGAGTGCAAAGTTTCAAAATCCTGAGTATATCAACATCCTGCTTTGAGGAACAATAATACAATAGTTAGTTTCAAAGTCCACTAGTCTTCTGTCAGTTTGTCCTACTGTGGTGGCTTGCATGTTGCTGTGAGGTTGGAAGGTATGTCACAGGTATTTCAAATACCAGCAGGTCACCCATGGTGAACAGGTTTCATCAGAGAATCCAGACTAAGAAAGACTTGCAAGAAGAAAAGGGTCATCAACTTCACAAATAATTGACCAGTGAAAATCTTATTAATAGCAGTGAAACATGGTCTGGTATATTGCTGGAAAGCTTTATGAATGGCTCTGAAACATTGTTGGATATAGTGCAAGAAGATGTGCCCCTCAGCTCAGAAGGCACTCAAAATACGATTAGGAAAGAGTTGCCTCCTCAAAGTAGAGTTGACCTTAAGGTCATGGATGGAGTAAAGTTTTTGGGCTCTCCATTTGCTGATGTACCATGACTCAAAATGGGAAGACACAGCAGTAAACATCCATTAATAATTGGAATATGGAATGTACAATCAGAATATGGAATGTACAATGTATGAATCTAGGGAAGTTGAAAGTTATCACAAATGAAATGGAATGCACAAAGATCAATATCATAGGCATTAGTGAGCAGAAATGTACTGGTTTGGGCCATTTTGAATCAGACAATCATATGATCAACTACACTAGGAATGAGAAATTGAAGAGGAATGGGATAGCATTCATTGTCACAAAAAAATGTTTAAAGATCTATCCTGGAGTACAATGCTGTCACTGTTAGGATAACATCCATATGCCAACAAGGAAGACCAGTTAATACTACTATTACTCAAATTTACACATCAATCACTAAAGACAAAAACAAGGAAATGAAAGATTTTCACAAACTTCTGCAGTTTGAAATTGACCAAGCATGCAATCAAGATGTGTTGATTATTACTTATTATTGAAATGCAAAAGTTGGAAACAAAGAAGCGTCACCAATATTTGGAAAATATGGCCGTGGTGAGAGAAATTATACTGAAAATCACAATATAGAATTTTTCAAGACCAATGACTTATTCATTGAAAATACCTTTTTCAACAACATAAACTACAGATATATGCATGGACTTCACCTGATACAATACACAAGAATCAAATAAACTACATTTGTGGAAAGAGTTGATGGAGAAGCTCCATATCTTCAGCCAAATCTAGAACAGAAGCTGACTGAAGAACAGAACATCAACTGCTCATATGCAAGTTCAAGTTGAGCCTGAAGACAATTAAAATAAATCTATGAGAGCCAAAATATGACCTTGATCATATCCCACCTGAATTTAGTGGCCATCTGAAGAATAGATTTGACACATTGAACATCAATGACCAAAAGACAGATGAATTTTGGTATGGCATCAAGAACATCATCCATGAAGAAAACAAAACATCATCAAAAAGACAGGAAAGGAAGAAAAGGTCAAAATGGATGTCAGAAGAGTCCTGGAAACTTGTCCTTGAATGGAGAGTAGTTAAAGAAAATGGAAGAAATGAAAAGATAAAAGAGCTGAAAAGATTTCAAAAGAGCAATTGGAAAGACATAATAAATTATTATAATGAAATGTGCAAAGACCTGGAGTTAGAAAACCAACAGGGAGGAACAGAGGAACATGGTTGACATTTCTCTAGCTGAAAAAACTGAAGAAGAAAATCAAGTCTTGAGTGATATTGAAAGTTTTTATGGGCAAAATATTAAATGCTTCAAGAAACATCAAACAAAGATAGAAAGAATACACAGAGTCACTCTACCAAAAAGAATTGGTTGATGTTCATCCATCTCAGGAAGTGACACATTCAAGAACCAATGATATTGAAGGAAGAATTTGAAGTTGCACTTAAGGAAATAGTCAAAGGCAAGGCTCCAAGAATTGACAGAGTACCCACTGAGATGTTTCGAAAAATGGATGCCATGCTGGAGGCATTTACTTGTCTATGAAAGAAATTTGAAAGACAGCTACCTGGCCAATTGACTAGGAGATCCATATTTGTACCCATTGCAGAGAAAGGTGCTCTCATATGATATGGAAATTATAAAACAGTATCATTAATATCAAACAAAAATAAAATCTTGCTGAAGATAATTAAAAAATGGTTGTAGCAGGAACTTGAAGAGGAACTTCCAGAAATGCAAGCTGGATTCAGAAGAGGATGTGGAATGAGGGATATCATTGTGGATGTCAGATGGATCTTGGCTGAAAGCAAACAATACCAGAAAGAAGTTTACTTGAGTTTTATTGACTATGCAAAAACATTGACTGTGTGGATCATAACAAATTATGGATAACATTGAAAAGAATGGGAATTCCAGAACACTTAATTGTACTCATGAAGAACCTGTACATAGACCAGGAGGCTATTGTAAAAATAGAACAAGGGGATACTTCATGGTTTAAAATCAGGAAGGGAATGTGTCAGCGTTGTATCCTTTCATCATACTTATTCAATCTGTATGCTGAGTAAATAATCTGATAGCCGGACTACATGAAGAAGAATGTGGTATCAGGATTGGAGGGAAACTCACTAACAAACTGCCATATGCTGATGATGCAACTTGGCTCGCTGAAAGTGAAGATGAATTGAAGCACTTAATTATGAAGATTAAAAATTACAGTCTTCAGGATAGATTACACCTCAACATAAAGAAAATGAAAATCTTCACAATTGGACCAATAAGCAGCATCATGACAAATGGAGAAAAGATTGAAGCTGTCAAAGATTTCATATTACTTGGATCCACAATCAACACTCATGAAGCAGAAGTCAAGAGATCAGATGGCATATTGCACTGAGAAAATCTGTTGCAAAAGGCCTCTTTCATGTCCTGAAGAGCAAAGATTTATCTGTAAAAACTAAAATGTGCCTAACCCAAGCCATGGTGTTTTCAATTGCCTCATATGCATGTGAAACCTAGACAATAAATAAGGAAGACTGAAGAAGAGTTGATGCTTTTGAGTTGTGGTGTTGGTGAAGAATACTGAAAGTACCATGGACTGCCAGAAAGACTAACAAATCTGTCCTGGATGAAGTGCAGGCAGAATGCTCCTTGGAAATGAGAATGGCCAAATTTTGTCTTACCTTCTTTGGTCTGGTTGTCAGGAAGGATCGTTCCTTGGAGAAGGATATCATGTTTGGTAATGTGGAGTGTCAGCAAAAATGGGGAGACCCTCAACAAGATGGATTGACACAGAGGAAGACAGGATGGGTTTAGGTATAACAAGTTTTGTGAGGCTGGCACAGGACCAAGAAGTGTTTTATTCTGTTGTACATAGGATGGCTATGAGTCAGCCTATTCGACAGCCCTCAACAACAACAACACCAGTTTCAAAGTAAACAGTATATTACAAAGGAAACCAAGAAGTTAAGTAATGTGGGAAAATAGTGTTAGGTAAAGAAATGTGGATGATTATAAGAGTTAGAGTAGATTTTTCATGTTTGTAGAAAAATTTATCTACAGAAAAAGTCAGCAAAATGCATTTTTGATTGCATAGGTAAAGCAATAGGGAGATAATTTTCAAGT
>NW_006922324.1:874379-893282 GCF_000298275.1 Orycteropus afer afer
TTTCTTTCTTTTTTTTTTCCTCTGCAGGAACTGGGCAGTTGAGAAGTAGGAGCAGGAGCTAAACTTTTTATTACACATCCTCAGTACATTTTTAATTTTTGACTTTTGTGAATGTTTTCCTTTTTTAATCCAAAGTATAAAAGAAAAATATTTTGAAGTTAAAAATTCCCTGTGGCCCCTGCCTCACCCTCAGTTTTTTATTGAATCATCGGGAACTCTGCCAATTATTTCTTTTTCTCCTACAAATTTGTGCTGACAGCTTTATGCCTAATTGTGTTTATGTTTTGTGATTGATAGGCTATCTAATGTAAAATAGGATACTTTTAAATTAATATTTCTTAGAATATACAAATTTGAATGCTTTTGACTAGAAAGAAGTCCAAGTCATGTGATTCTGCCCTAATTGAGGCTTTGAAGTTCCCAAAGACTACTTGTGTGATATCCCTTTTCAATAAAAATGTCAGACTCAAAATATCGTAGAAAGAGATACGATAAACACAAAGTGATCACATGATGTTAAGTACAATTGTGAGGTTGGAAATAGTTAAAGGTATTATAATGAAATGTGCTAAGATCTGAAATTAGAAAAGCAAAAGGAAGAACTTGCTCAGCATTTCTCAATCTTAAAAAAGAAAAAGAAAAAATTAAGTCTCTAACTGCAATATTGAAGGACTCTGTGGCCAAAATATTGAACAATGCATGAAGCATCAAAGGAAGATGAAAAGAATATAGAGTCACTGTACTAAAAATAGGACCTCTGGTGACATAGTGCCTAAGGCACTTTACTAAACTGAAGGATAGCTGTTCAAACCCACCAGCCACTCCCCAAAAGGAAGGTTGGTCAATCTACTTCTGTAGTAATACTACCTTGGAAACCCAAAGAGTGGTTGCTTTGAGTCAGATTTGACTCTATCGCAGTTACTTTTGTTTTTGTTTTGGTAATAAAAATAATTAATGGACATTCAACCATTCAAGAGTTAATATATAATCAAGAACCCATGGTATTAAAGGAAGAAGCTCACATCTCATTGAATGAATTAGTGGGGGTAAAAGGGTCTAGTAATTGACATAATACCCATTCAGATGTTTCAACAAATGGATATAGTGCTGGATACTTTCACTCATTTATGTCAAGAATTGAAAAGAGCTACCATTTATGTTGTTGATGAAAGATATTTGCAATGAATAAATCATTGGTTTTGCAAAACTCTACCATGAGATATCCAGCATCGTTTCTGTTACCATGGCCATATTTTCCAACTACAGATGATTCTTCTTTGTTCCCAACTTTCACATTCCAATCACCAGTAGTAATCAATACATCTTGATTAGTTAAACTCAAGACTTGTTTGGTCAAACTTAGACTTCGGATGTTGGTAAAATCTTAAATTTCTTCATCTTTGACTTTAGTGGTTGGTGTGTAGATTTGAATGATAGTAGTATAATTGAAGAGAATGTGGAAGTTATCAAAAAGATGTCACTCATTAATATAACAGGCAAAATATTAAAAAAAAAAAATTGCCAAAGATAAACTAAAACTGGTTGCAGTTGTATAATGACAGAGAACTTCATGAAATACAAGCTGGATTCAGAAGAGGACATGTAAGGAGGGATATCATAGATGATATCAGATTGATTTTAGCTGAAAGCGAAGAATACCAGAATAGTATTTTTGAATAGCATTGACTACACAAGCACATTTGACTGTGTGGATCATAACAAATTATGAATAAATTTGAGAAGAATGGGGATTCTAGAGCATGTAATTATGCTCATGAAAATCTGTGCATAGACCAAGAGGCTGTCTTTTAAATGGAATAAGTGGATAGTGCCTGATTTAATATCATGTAGGGTGAACATCAGGCTTGTATCATTTCACCATATTAATTCAATCAGTATGCTGAGCAAATAATCTGAGAAGCTGGAGTATGTGAAAAAGCAAGAAGCATCAGGATTGGAGGAAAACTCATTAACAACTTGCAATATCCAGATGACACAACCTTGCCTCCTGAAAATGAAGATGACTTGAAGCATTTATTGATGGAGATTAAAAACTATAGTTTGCACTATGGACTACACCTCAACATAAAGAAGACAAAAATACTCACAACAGGACCAATTAGCAGCATCATGATAAATGGAGAAAACATTGAAATTGTCAAATATTTCATATTACTTGGATTCACAATCAACCTCCATGGAAGCATCAATCAAGAAATCAGATGTCAGGGGATGAAAAATCTCAGACTATTTGGGCATCGCTTGTTGATTTGAGTGAGGGGAGGAACAGTATGGAAAGAGTGAGTGACCAGCATGGTGAAATTGGGGAAAGGAAAGACACTGAAATGAACATAAAAGATATAGACAACAGAGGCAAATACTATTACATGCACAACATTGCAGTATCACTAGCACCAAATAGCAGGATATGGATTAATGTATAGACTGGTAAGAAGATCAGGTGGTTATAGGCGAACAGGAATACATCCTAGACCAAAGATATATTTGGCTGAAGATGATCTTACATATGCACTTGTGCTACAAAATTAGCTACATACATTACAGAAGCAACAGAAGACAGGATTGGAGTAACTTCTCAGAGACATCCAAATATCTCATGACAATCACTGGGCCTGTGGGCTCAGGACCACAGTCTTGAGGGACATCAGGCTCAATTCTCACACATAATTCATAAAAATTTTGTTCTATAACATACTTTGGTGAGTAGTGAGTGGGGTGTTAAAAGTTTTCAAGAGGCCATTTAAGATGCAATTATTGGTCTCCTCTCATCTGCACTGAAGAAGAGTGAAGAAAATCAAAGTCATCTGGAAACTAGTAATCCAAAGATCAAATGGATCATAATGGCCTCAGCCTCCAGGACATAGAGATCAGAGGAACTAGATGATGAGGGGTTATCAATGCCAACCACTTGGAAAGGGATCAAATCTGGAGATCCTGGACAGAGTGGGAGGAATAATGTGGAACAAAATTCAAAAACACAAAAATGACCATAATTACTGGTCAGAAAGAGACCGGTAGAACTCCTGAGACCTTGGCCAGGAGTCAGCCTTCGGGCTTAGAAATGGACTCACCTCCATGGACTGGCTCTCAGAACAACAGTGCAACAGTACAGAACACCTACTCCAGGTTGATGCAACCAACTACTCTAAGGAGATGCACTCCTTGGATCAATCAGCCATGAGACTGCAGAAGGGTAGCACTCACATAGAGGAAAAACTGGACAAACAGGAATGCATAGATAAGAAAGGCACAGGGAAGGGTTGGTCACATGGAGGAGAGGGAGGAGAGCTTTTAATAGTTGGAAATAGAAATTGGGGACATGAAATCAGATGTGCATGAACTGTTGAATGTAAAACAAGTTCGCTTTGTAGATTTATACCCAAAGCACAATAAAATAAATACTTTTTTTTTTTTTTTTTAAAGAAAGAAATCAGATGTCATATTGCACTGGGTAAATATGCTACAAAATAACCAAACCAAACCAAACTAACTGCCTTCAAGTTGGATCAAACTCATAGCTAACCCTCTTTGGGTTTCTGAGGCAACATAACTCTGGTAGTTAAATTTGTACGTCAACTTGACTGGCTCTGGTTGAGTGGCTGGGCAGGTGGTGGTAGTTATTCCCCATGATGAGACTGGCAATCAACTCCGTGGTAAGATATACCACAAGCAACTGAGTAGCTGCCTTTGAGATGTGGTCTGCTTCCTGTATATAAGGAGAAGTCTTGGGGATGGTCTCTAGCTTATGGCACACTTGAACTGTGCATTAGGCAGCCTGCCATGCTCTACCAACCTTGGGACTGTCAACGGACCTAAATTAATGGCCTTCCATGTGGTTTGGTAACATCAGTACTGTGCCTTTTCATTTGTCATCCTGGGGTTTGTCACTCTCAGTAGCTAGCAGCTGCCTGAGTGAAGAGATATCTCTAGCTTCAGTGTGCCGGGAGCAAGAGGCAGAGCTGAAGCCCAAGGCTGAGGGGCTTTCACACTTGGAAAGACACATTTTTCACACTTTCAGACTTCTAGCCTCCTGAACTGTAAGAGAATAAACTCCTGTTTGTTCAAGCCATCCCATTTGTGGTATATTCCTGTCAGAGTGGCACTAAGTAATCAGAACAATCACTATGGAAGTAGATTGCTCAATCTTCCTTCTGAGGAGTGGCTGGTAGGTTTAAACAGTATGTCTTCTGGTTAGCAGTCAAATGCCTTACTGTTGAAGATCAAAGATGTCACTTTGAAGACTAAGGTGAACCTAACACAAGTCATATTATTTTCATGCCTCACACGCATGTGAAAGCCAGACCATGAATAAGGAAGACCAAAAAATGTTGATACTTTTGAGTTGTGATGTTGATGAAGAATACCAAAGGCACCATGAACCAGAAGAAGGAACTAATCTGTCCTGGAAGAAGTGTAGCCAGAATGGTCCTTAGAAATGAGACTGCCTAAACTTTGTTTCACCTAGTTTGTTTACGTTGTCAGAAAAGACCAGTCCTTGGAGAAGGATATCATACTCGGTAAAGTAGAGGGTCAGTGAAAAATGGAAGGATCCTCAACAAAATGGTTGCAATGATGGACTCAAAGATTGTGATGATAGTGCACAATTGGGCAGTGTTTCAGTCTGTTGTACATAGGGTCCCTATGAGGTGGACCTGACTTAAAGGCACCAAATAACAGCAACAACTGTATTAACTTGTCTTTCTGCTAGTTGTATGGATATTATCCTATCACTGACTGCATTATACTTCTGGATAGATCTTGAAACATTTTTCATAATGATAAATGTGACACCATTCCTCTTCAATTTGTCATTCCCAGCATAGCAGAGCACATGGCTGTCTGATTCAAAATGGTCAGTACTAGAACATTTCAGGTCATTAATGCCTAGTATATCAATCTTTATGCATTCCATTTCGTTTGTTACAACTTCCAATTTTCCTACATTCATACTTCATACATTCCATGCTCTGATTATTAATGGATTTTTATAGTTATTCCTTGGCATTTTGAGTCACACTCCATGAGCAAATGAAGGTCAAAAGCTTTACTCCTTCCATGACATTAAGGTCTACTCTACTTTGAGTAGACTACTCAACTTTTCCAGCTGTATTTTGAGTGCCTTTGGATCTGAGGGGCTCATCTTCTGGCTTGATATCAGACAGTGTTTTACTGCTATTAGTAAGATTTTTACTGGGCACCACTCATCTTAACATAATAAATGTGAAGTTATTTTCCTAGGAGTATATATTTGCATTAACTTTTATTGTTTGCATATTCTATTTTGAGAAATTAACAGAAGTCTTCTGTGTTAAACTTACAATTATTCTTATCTGTTGACATTTTTATTTATATCCACTATTGTTGTTATGTGCTGAGGAGTCAGACCCGACTCATAGCTACCCCTCCTTGGGTTTCCGAGGCAGTATCACTATGGTAATAGATTGCCGCACCTTCCTTCCAAAGAGTGGCTGGTGGGTTTGAACTGCCAGCCTTCTGGTTAGCAGTCGAGTGCTTTAGGTACTATGCTACCAGAGCTCCTTATATCCACTAAACGGTCTTAATTCTTTGTAATGACTACAATATCTCAGAAGCAAAAGTCCACAATCAATCGGAATTGGTTCAAAGTAAGTTGGAAACACCCAACTTCATGAAAAATAGGAAACTTCTAAAATTATCCCATTACAACTCAAAAGATAGTGGTTCCCTTTTAATGCAAAGGATGTGCTGATGGAGGCAAGGAGGATAGCTTTGTTTGGGGAGATAGATTTTGTTGGATTAACACTAGATGCGTTCATCCCCAAAATTTAAATTATAAAAATCACTATATGTTGAATCTTTTAATTATCTTCTCAAAGACACATTACTTTCTTTCTTTCTTTTTTTTTATGTATGTATGTTTCTTTCATATCATATATATCAGATACAGAAAACCTTTTCTAAAAGTGTATACAAGTAAAAACAAAGTTTCATAATAATGTAAATGATATACAGATGATATATAATATAAATGATGTTGTTGTTGTGCTCCATCAAGTCAAACCTGACTCATAGCGACCCCTCCTTGGGTTTCTGAGGCAGTATCACTATGGAAGTAGATTGCCCCATCTTTCTTCCAAGAAGTGGCTGGTGGGTTTGAACCACCAGCCTTCTGACTAGCAGTCAAGTGCCTTAGGCACTATGCTACCAGAGCTCCCAATATAAATGATATATAAATAAAATAATATAAATATAAATTAAATAAAGGTAAATAATGTTTCTGAAATTGTTCCCTAATTTGTAAAGCTAAATATATATCTTATTTAATTATTTTGAAGTTTTAATTAAATAATATATTTTAAATTCTTAGTAGAGTGTCTGAAACACATAAATTAATTAGATGTTTAATACATCTGATTGGTGAAAAATTGATTTAAACATTAGTATATCACATTTATTCTATCTATAAAATATGTTGCCAGCTATATATCACTAGTAAGTTTAAAAAATTTTAACATTTTATATGCCTATAAAATTAACTTCATAATTGTATTTCATATATTCATATAAAGTGTTGCTCCATTTGGTTCAAGCTTTGTGCATGAATTTAAAATAAAACAATTTTGGGAAAAGTAGCTTTAAAAGATTTGGCACTTTAATATTCCCTAAGAGTTAGACTAGTTTTAAAGTATTAACGCTACTTTTCACTTCTTAAAAAAAAATAATTATATCTAGAAAGTTAGTGTAGATACAGATTATAAAACAGCACTATAATTATGGTTCAGATGGTACTGTTATTCTTAGCTCATATGTTCATTTGTATATAACTTCATGACAAGCACCTTTTCGGGCTAGAATTTCTCACACTTTTCAAACAAAATTAGAATTTTTTCTCTGTAGATTGTTTGAATAAGCAACAATTCACCAACTGCAAAGATAAAAACGGTATTTTAGAAATGCTTTGAAAATGTTTTTTACATTTTTCTTTGTAACTTTTAACAGTGCTTTTCAATGTATATTGATTTTACTTTTATTTTTATTCATGATTTAAACTTTTCATAATCCACTATGAAAGTTGCTGAATTTTTTAAAGTAGTTAAGTGGACTCAGTGATACTTTATTAAAAAATCACTGTTTGATTAGGTGTCCATATTTTGAAAGAAGAATAAATAATCTGAATTTTCAGAATTTTTCCTTCAAGTCAATATAAAATTCCATTATTGAATTTTATGTTTATAGATGACATGTTGACTGCTATTCTCTAGAGGATCAATTCATTTATGACAAGATGTTATGACTATGCTGGAGTTCATGATATGGGTGTAACTAGTTAAAGTTCAAAACTGTGGCGTAAGGATAAATGTGAAATATTTGGTGTATGTACTATGAGCATAGAACTGAGAGATAGAAAATTGTGCCTCAAGATCCCCACAGTTATTCTGGGTATACCAGGCCTCAGATCATAACCCCATATGTAATCCTCCAGTATTCCTGACTGTTAACCCTCTGATTCTGTGCCTGGAGTGGTAGGAAAAACCAAGCTAAATGGTGAAGCTGAGTTTGTGATATGCTTTCTCCTTTCATCAGCAATATTGTGGCATCTGTGGTGGGACTTTCTAGACTCCCTCATGGAAAAATGTTCCTATATTTAGCAGCTACTATTTGCAGATTCTGCTTGTATTTACTATTCTGCATATTTATCTTCAGGGAAGCATTTGATTAAGATTTCAGACCATCTTTTATTTCTCTAAGCTACGTCAGTCTGTCCAAATGCCACTGTCATTATTTCACATAATCTTATAGCGACAATCAAAATGGGGAAAGCTATCTCCTGATCATGAAATCAGATCTCAACTACCTAATACTGTTTAACTTCAAAATGTAATAATGATAATAATGATTATGATAATACAAGATCCCAATTAGTAAAAATTTACTCTCTACTTACTATGTTTAACATATCTGTATCAAGAAGCTGGAGTCACACAATCTTGGTTTACAGCCTGTGCTAGGCAAAATAATGCTCACCCCAAATGTCTACATCCTAATCCCCTATGAATATGTTATGTTACATGTTAAGAGAGAAATAAAGTTGAAGATAGAATTAAGTTTGTTAACTAGTTGCCTTTGAAATGGTGAGACTCCCTTATATTATCTGAGTGAGTTCAGTTTAATCATAAGAAGGAGACAAGAGAGCCAATGTTAGAGGGATGCACCCTGTGAAAGGCTCCAATCGCCACTGCTCTTTTTGAAAATGAAAGAAGGGCTAGACAACCTCTAACAGCTAAACAAGTCAAAGAAACAGATATTCCCCTACAGGTTCCAGAAGAAAGCTAGCCCTATCTGCAGCTTAATTTTAGCATAATCAGACCCATTTGAGACTGCAGATACCTAAAACTGAAAGTTAATTTGTGTTGTTTTAAGCCATCAATTCATGTTAATTTGTTACAGCAGACATAGGAAACTAATGCAAAAACCATCTCCATTGTTTCTTGTAATGTGTATAATGAGAGAATGAACAAAAACAATGAGAAAGCAAACTCCTTAAACTGATGATTTGATGGATTGGAGATTTATAGAGATTTGATGACTATTTTTTGAAACAGGACAGGACACAAATTGAATCTGTATTGAAGAGAAAGAAATTAAAAAATGAAACATTTGATATTATCTGTGAGTTAATGTAGAAGAAATTGAGCTCCTACAATTGAGTGCTCTCTGCTCAATGCATCCTATATTATTTATCCACTTGATCCCTAAAGAGCAAGACTTCCAACAGTGCTTACTAGGCTAAGATATGACAACATTTTTTCAACTACCAATGGAAAATGGGTTTGAAACAGAGTAGCTGGCTACTTAATTAAATAATGCTTTAGCAACATCGTCACAGTGCTCAAATGTGTATGAGTGTTCCAATTATGATCATCAGATCAAAAAAACTGCATCACAGGGTTTGTTTAACATACTGCTTACATCACTATGAACTTTATCTTTTGTATTTTGTGATAGAAGATTTGATGCTGAACATATAACCTAGGTTAAATTGCTAACATTCAGATACAAGTGGCTATTTTATTATCCCCTTCATGGTATCTTTAGAATGCTTTTTATTAAAAGGTGTAGTGGAAAGCAGCTCCTGAAAGAATGGTTTATTTATAGTAGTATCTGCATAACAAAATACACCATTGGATGTAGGGTATGTATAGAAATTGCCAAGTTCTAAATTAATAACACAATTTTTAAAAACTGAACAAAACAAAATGAACAATAAATGAATAAAGTAAAACTGGGAAACAATAATTCAATTTTTCCATTAAATCACCCAGAAATAAGAATGTTGTAAGCTTAGGAGAAAAATTCTATTATCGAGAATTTTATGGAAAATCTGTTTGAAGGAAAAGAGAGCAATAGCTTGGAAAACAGAAGGGAAGGCAAATGCAGAGCACCTGTCCAGAGAAGAAATACGTCTTGACCTGAGGGAAAAGTAAGAAATAGCCTTGGAAAAAGGTAAGAAATGAGATAGCAGCCCCCATGGAGGAAAATTTTTGTAAAAACTTTACCTTTTAAAATAAATCTATTCTAGACGGCTTTGATGGGCTATTGTTGAATAACTCTGAGAGGAAAAAGATATGCTTCATTTACGGACTATCATAGTGCACCTGGCTTCTTTATACCACAAACAAGCAGAAACAAATACTGATTGACTTTATTTCACTTCTTCTTCTGACTATTCATTTCACA
This sequence comes from Orycteropus afer afer, assembly GCF_000298275.1. Taxonomy (NCBI): domain Eukaryota; kingdom Metazoa; phylum Chordata; class Mammalia; order Tubulidentata; family Orycteropodidae; genus Orycteropus; species Orycteropus afer. The sequence goes on from NW_006922324.1 coordinate 884,118, forward strand.
CTGAATTTCCAGTATTAACACAACTATATATATATATATATATATATATATATATATATATATATATATATATATCTGTGATGCTATTTAAATCCTTATTCACTGAGAATCAGTATTCCAATTTAGAATAGCCTTTGTTCACTTGCTTATCAATATGAGTTTTGTCTGTTATGATATGTTCAAATATTCTTGGCCCTTCAAAACTATTTTTTTTTCAATAATAAGTATTAGCAATAAATTAATACATGGCAATAGATAAGATTCAAACTTGAACAAAGGATATGCAAATAAAAAGCAAAAATCCTCTCCTCATCTCCTACATTTCATACTAATCACTCAGGATAATTACAGGTCAAGAAATTTCTAACAATATACAATTTCTTTTTTTATTTGTACACTAATAACCCTGTACAAATGTTCAGCAATATGATTTTTCAACTACAGTTATATCCTGTGCATCTTTCTATGATGGTGCCTATAACAACCTACCCACTGCCATCAAGGCAATTCCAACTCATAGCAATGATATAGGACACAGTAGAACTGCTCCATAGGGTTTCTAAGGCTCTAAATCTTTACAGAAGCAGACTGCCTCATCTTTCTCTCATGGAACAGCTGGTGGGTTTGAACCATTGACATTTGCTTAGCAGGTGAGTGCCTTAATCACTACATTACCAGAGCTTATAGACCTACCTTATTTTTTGACCATGATGATTATTTATTAATCTAGCAAAATATATTCAACTTATCATCTTTTGGTAGCTACTAACTAACACTAACATTGACAGTATAAGCCTTCCCAATGGCACCTTGGAAGAAAGGCCTGGAGGTCTGCTTCTGAAAGGACACAGCCTTAAAACTCTATGAAGTTCTATTGTGCATACACAGAGTCGCCATCTATTGGAATCACCTCAATGACAACTAACAGCGACAGAGCATATATCCCATTGTTTTCTATTGCTAAACCTATCTAGTGTTATCTTTTTATAAATACTTCAGTAAAATTTTAAAGTTTATTTGGAAAATAAATTTGAAGGGGAAAAAATCCATGTTTTAAAAAGGTGACTTTTGCCTTGAGATAACAAGATTGTTAATATTGCCTTTCTATAGCTCCATTTCTTACAGCTGTCTATGTCACCATGGTCTTTTACCTCAGCTATTGCCTACTTAGTAGTCTCACTGCTGCCACTCTTGCTCCTCCCCTACAGTCTTACTTGAAACCAATAAACATAACATCAGTCCTTTTCACAAATCCTCCAAAGAAGTCCCATTCTATGGAGAGGAAAATCCAGTCTTTCAAGTGGTGATGTATGTTGTTGTTGTTGTTATGTGCTGTCAAGTCGGACCTGACTCACAGCAACCCTTTCTTGGGTTTCCGAGGCAATATCACTATGGAAGTAGATTGCTCCATCTTCCTTCTGAGGAGTGGGTGGTGAGTTTGAATCTCCAGCCTTTTGGTTAGCAGTCAATTGTCTCAGGCACTATGCTATCAGAGCTCCCGTGGTGCTGAATAGTCTGGTCTATTATTACTTGTGTCAACTCAACTCTTATTAATCTCCCCCTCATTGACTACATTTCATCCATAGGTGTTCTTGCTATTTCTCGAAGAAACTAACTAAAGAACCTTCATATTGTTACTGTTTCTAAAGCAAAGAATCTATTTCCCTTACAATTCTGGAAACTCCCTTCTTCTCTTCATTTTTTTTTTTTCTTTCTCCAGATGTCAACTTCTCAGTCAGTCTTGAATAGAAAACTATTTTCTTAAGAGAACACATAATCTGTTATGAGATTAAAAGGATCATAAGAATAATGAAAACAGTATTTAGAACCTAAGTAATCAGCTATAAAATAGTTATATTCATTAAATCTGACCAAAATAGTATTAAAATATGGTATAATCAGAAAATGGTTTGTGTTGATCATCTTTTGTTTTAGTGCATGCAATTTATTTGCATATTACAACCAATCATTATTGGTTAAGGAATAATTAGGTAGATAAATGTGATTGTAGACCTGTAATTTAAAAAGAGATTTCTATTTATTTAATGAAATTTCCATTAATTGTGCTAATCAATAGGAAAGTAGAATTTAAAATCATGGATAATATATTTTTACCAAAAGATATAAATAAGTCTACAATTGTATTTATGTAACTAATTATTCCTTAACCAATTATTCTATAATGTTCGTTCCATTTCATTTTCATAAAAATGGGCTGGAAGTATGGAAAATAATAAAGTTCAAAAGTACATCATGATTCATAGAAAGGAAGACTAATAACATACACATAAAGTAAGTGATATTCAACCACAGGGCCCTGGTATAAGGCAGCAATGCTTGAGGTTTTTGAACTTCGGGCCTTTGTTTTGCATATTTATGGAAATAATTCAGGTACATAGTGCTGGGTGGTTGTCTGCCATGAACAAATACAATGCTTGCGGTCTAGATTTTTTTCTAGATATAGATAAAAGTGTTGTTGTTGTTGCTGTTATTTGCCATCGAGTCGGCCCCAACTCACAGCGACCTGTCATTGGGTTTCCGAGGCAGTATCACTATGGAAGTAGGATTGCCCAACCTTCCTTCCGAGGAGTGGCTGGTGGGTTTGAACCGCCAGCCTTCTGGTTAGCAGTCAAGTGCCTTAGGCACTATGCTACCAGAGCTCCTATAGATAAAAGTAAGTCAGTATTAAACCAAAGAAACCCAATTAAATTAAAATTTTGATCAAAATTATGATATAGATATAAAAATATGCCAGATGAAAAAGAAGAAGAAAAAATATGACATAAACATTTCTACACAGAAAGATTAAAAAAGGATCCTATACTTAACTTAAGATCTCTAGGTGGCTAGGTGGCACTAGACGGTTAACCAAAAATAAAGGTTGGTGTTTTAAACCCACCAACAGTACAGTGGAAGAAAAGGCTTAGTGATCTGCTTCTGTTAAGGTTAGAACCAAGAAAACTCTATGGAGCATTCTGTAGCACATTTGGTCACTGTAAGTTAGGATTGACTGCAGGGCAAATGACAACAATAACATACAACTCAATTACACATGCTTTTAGCTTACTTCCTTAAATACTGTAACTTGCTCAAATGCTGTTAAACTTACATTTTGGCTATCTCTAAGCCTTGATACTATTTCAATGGATATATTTTACTTTGAAACTCTCCTGAAACTTGCCTTATCAGTAACTTTTAATTATTAGAATTTCTAAATGTAAAGTCATAAACTTGTTACATTTTTGAGGTTTCTGTAAGCTTTTGCATGTAACATTTTAATCAAAAACCTTAGACTTATGACTTTTATTAACAGAAATATAAATCCATATTTCTACTTCTTTTTTTTCTCATACCACAGTATTTAGTCAGATGCTTCCTCTATTATTTCAGCTTTTAAAGTAAGTTTTCCATTTCTGTTTCTGTCCTAAATAAAGGTAATCATCTGCATGCCTCTGATATCTTTCATGTTAAGGCCATCATTTCTTTAGTTCCAATCCTCCAAATTTTATAAAGATTACAGAATACAAGAAAACCACAGTAGGTACTCAATAAGTTTTATCTTCTTGTTTGATTACCTAGACCCACAATTCATCATAAGCTAAAGACTTTTTAGGGATCTTAACTAGAACATCTAAAGAGGTATTATAACTGCAGCCTGTTTGATATGACAAACTGACAACCCTGTTTACTGTGCCAAACTCTTCAGTCACGGACAAAGATTGCCAAGAAAGATAACTCACACACAGGAATTTGATGGAATAATGCCTTATTTGGATAGTGAAGAAACAGAGTAAGGCAGCCTTAATAGCAGGCATTGCTCTTTCATGGCCAGTGGGTCACTCCCTGCAGGAGTCAACACAGGGATGGTCTGTATGCAAAGCTCTTATATTGTAGAAGAGGTACTCATTCCTTCTATGTTAGAACAGATAAAGAAATGGGTTTGGCCAGGTATTGTACAATTCACACACTTAGCTGAGCAGACTGTGTATCTGGAAAAGGAAATTTTCCTGACAAAGAAGAGAAAAAAACATTTTCAGCTTCTGTTGTTAGGGAATGCTCCAGGCCCAAAGACACTGATGAGGCAATTGAGTGTGTCAAGGCTACATTATAGACTATTTTCCTGACAGTAATGGAGGTATCAATGAAAAAAGCAGTATGAATAATATTATGGAAAGAATGCTTGCCATCATCCCTGCCACTTCCTAAATGCTAATGGAATCTTCTGCTGGTTTTAGCCAAGTCACAGTGGTTCGTTTTTATACAGATCTGTGTACTATAAACATCACATAAAAGCAATGGTTGTACGGTCCATTTTATGAGATGATGCTGTAAATACCAGTAGATGTGGCAGTCTGGTGTTTAAGAATTAAAATATGGTTTCCTTAAATTAAGTCATTACATTTAAAATAATGTTTCTTTATTTTCTATAAAGCAGAGTTTACAAACACAAAGCTCTGCTTCTCTGAAAGTAGAAAACTACTGGAAATTTATTTTGTATCACTAGATCCTGGTAGCTTTCAAATGGACTTGCTCTTCATTTTTATTTCCATGTTGGCTGAAGGTTTATCTTTCTTACTGTACTCATAATCTCTGTGCCTCAAAAAATGTAAAATTACTTCTTTTCTATATCTGGTAGCTCATCAATTTATCAACATTTCTTTCAGTGAATGTTTACTGAACATTTAATGACAACAAAGTAGTGTTACTATTTTCAGGGTAAGAAATATAGGTTCAAGTAATAAAAATAAATATATAGCATTTAATTCATTCTTCAATAAGATTATAATCTTTAACTTTAAAAAATACAACAGAATTATTTGAGAAATTACAGCATTTAAAAGCATTTAAAAAAATTGTAGATTGTTTTATTAGTTTTTAATTCAAATGAATTTATTTATTTAGGTTTACATTTAAAGCATGCACAATAGAGGTATTTTCAACTCTGCTAAGCTTTTAAATTGAATAAGTGAATGCTTATTAAATATTATAATTCATTAAAAGTTATAAGTCATGAAAGAAATATTGCCAAAAATTTGTACAATTACAAGTTCATTTGAAGTTTTTCCACTACTTATTAGATTCATATGTAAATTACCTGAAAGTAAAATAAACCTGTCTCTCCTATAATTATTAATACAAATATTTTATAAAAAAGTAATGAAAATAAAAATAATATTAATATATATAATTCTGGAAATCAATTATAATATTTAGTATAAACATGTCAATTGTTTTGATCTCAATTTATTTTACTGTAGTATATTATCAAAATACATAATTTCATTTGTTACAAATTCATCTTCTGTTAGCTATATGAATAAAACTCACTGCCATCAAGTTAATTCTGACTCATAGTGACCCTACAGGGCAGAGTAGAACAGCCCATAGAGTTTCCAATACTATAAATCTTTACGGAAGCAGACTGCCTCATCTTTCTCCTGTGGAGGAGCTGGTGGGTTCGAATTGCTGATCGTTTGGCTAACAGCTGAATGCCTTAACTATTGCACCTCCATTACTCCTTAGGTATAGGCATAAAACAACTAAATTGAAGAAATTGTCATAGCAAAGAATGTTTTATAATATAGTAATTCCAATGTCATTTGGCAGAGTTTCTGCATTTCCAATGCATAACCTTCATAGCTTTGCATTTGGTTCATCATGCAATTTAGGATTTCTTCAACCCAACAGCTCCTGCTTTTACAAAAACATTTAAAAATAGCAAATGATACAATTTAAAACTTATCTTCCTCCCTTTGATACTACTCATTGTTTTTAGGAAATGCAAATATTATTACCAAAAGTATTTTTAATGACTTCTAGCAACTATATTTTGAACTACTACAGAGACATTGTAAATTATAAAACACCAGTGTACCAGTCTAAGGAAATGCTGCCATAATGCAGCTGAAAGAGCAAGTGGTATTTAAACAGACCTAATTTTAAGACTGAAATTGTTTATTTTCTAGATCAATATAATTTAATCTGAGTCTCAATTTCCAGAAATGAAATAATTTTTTTTAAAAAATTGTATGTGTTGCAAAGCAAACTTTAAAAATTGTAAGTGCAGAAAGCATAGGGGCATTTTTTGCAGGCAGATGCTAAGATGGGGTAGTTATTACTAATATATTTAGATAAAATAGATGTGAAGTGTGAAAATATTTAAAAATTTTAGTATGTAATACATTATTAAAGAGAGCAGAAATTAATGTACCTGAGATCCACCTGTTTATATATAAAAATTACATTTCACTTGCCTTTATAACAAAAGTATATATAATATTGAATTACATAAATATAATGAAGTTTTAATCAATTCTTTGGTTGAAAGTGCATTCTCCAAATTATTTTGTACAAATAGATTATTCATATCTTTGAGGAACAAGTGCTTTTCTTTTTCTTTTATTTTAGGTTCTTTAAATATTTAATATTCAAGTGAATGATTTTTTTTAAGAGCTTGTTTTATATTCAACGTTATGTGCACATTTAGTTTCATTCTCCATTTAACATGTTCAACCCTAACCCAGTCTCCTCCCTCTCTGTCCTGTGCTTCTCATATTTATGCACTCTTGTTGGTCTTGCATTTCCTTAATTTGAATGTTGGTCTTCTGGTGTCCCATGGTCTATTGCTCTAAGGGATGTATTACCAAAGAGTATGTGGGTGCATCATCCAAGGTTGAGTGGTCTGCATGTACATCTTGTTAAGTATTGGGCTGAGAGCCAGTCCCGGGGGTGCATTTTATTCCAGGAGCAGAATGTATTCCAGGGCCATAATATTGGGGGTCTTACCAGATTTCACCTGACCAGTAATTCTAGTCATTATTGAGTTTTTGGATTTTATTCCACGTTTTCCCTCCCACTCTATCCAGGATCTCCAGATTTGATCCTTTCCTGAGTGGTTGGCATTGGTAGCCAGGCACCATCTAGTTCTTCTGATCTCAAGAGCCATAGTGTCCTATGGCTGATTACTTCCAAATGCCCCCTCCCTTTTTTTTTTTTTCCTTTTTTGGGTTCTTCTTCACTTCTGATGCTAGGAGACCATTAGCTGTGTCTTAGATGGCCACTTTAAATCTTTTAAGACCCCAGTCACTACTCACCAATGTAGGATGTGGAGCAAGGCTTTTATATATTTTGTTGTGCCAATTGAGTATGGTGTCCCCCAGTACTATGGTCCTGAGGCAGTAGATCTATTGGATTTCTCTCCCATAGTGTCTGGGTGTCTGTGAGGGATTACTCTGTGTCCATGTTCTATTGTTTCTGTAAGGACTGCAGGTATTTTGTATCACTGGTGTCTGTGCAAGATTAGCCTCAGCTGAATCTGTCCTTGGTCTAGAGTATAGCTCTGTTCACTGACCCCATCTGATCATCTCAGGTGTTTATGTGGTTTTCTGTAGCCTGGTATTTGGTGTAAATGGCAATGCAGTATTGTGGACACAATGGTTGGTATTAGCATCTGTTGTCTATCTCTTATGTGCGCGATTCGTTGTCCTACCATTTCCTAATGCTGTCATAGTGATCGCATATCCTTCCCATATATCCCTCCCTCTACCCACATCAGGATGTAGGCCCCAACTAGCCCAAAATTAATCCTTCCCCTTCTCTCGTCATCCTGGTAACCTTCTAAGTGAGTTCCCTTTCCCAAGCAAACACTTCTCTGTGTTTTTAAAGTAATGGGCTCATACAGTACTTTTCTTTCTGATTGACTTACTTCACTCAGCATAATATCCACCAGGTTCATCCATGTTGTGAGATGATTTGCATATCCCTCATTGTTCTTTAATGTAGCATAGTATTCCATTATGTGCAGGTACCATAATTTGGTTATCCACATCTGTTGATGGGCATTTAGATTGTTTCTATCTCTTTGCTATAGTGAATTGTGCTGCGATGAACATAGGTGTACCTATGTCTGTTTGTGTGCTATCTCTCGCCTCTTTAGGATATATTTCTAATATTGGAATTTCTGGTCAAATGGAACTTCTATTTTCAATTTTTTTAGGGAAATGCCATACTGTTTACCACAATGATTGTACCATTTTACAATCCCACCAGCATTGCACAAGAGTTCCAATCTCTCCACAACCTTGCCAGCATTTGTTATTTTCTGATCTGTTGGACTTTGCTATTATTGCTGGGGTGAGATGATATCTCATTGTTGTTTTGATTTGCATCTCTCTAATGACTAATGATCATGAGCAATTTCTCATGTGTCTGTTGGCTGCCTGTATACCTTCTTTGGTGAAGTGTTTATTCTAATTTTTTGCCCATTTGTGAATTGGGTATTTGTCTTTTTGGTGTTGAGGTGTTGAAGTTTTCTATAGATTTTGAAGATAAATCCTTTATCAGATATGTTATAGGCAAATATTTTCTCCCAATCTGTAGGTTCTCTTTTAACCCTTTTGACGAAATTTTTTGATGTGCATAAGAATTTAATTTTTAAAAGGTCCCAGTCATCTAGCCTCTCTTCTGTCTCCTGTACATTCTAGCTTATGCTTGATAGTCTTATTAATGCTGAAAATTAGGGCTCCCAGATTTGCCCCTATTTTATCTTTGATGAATTTTATAGTTTTGGGTTTTACATTTAAGTATCTGATCCAGCTTGAATTTATTTTTGTGTATGGGATGAGGTATGCATCTTGTTTCATTTTTCTACAGGTGGATATCCAGTTTTCCCAGCACCATTTGTTAAAGAGGCAGTGTCTTTCCTATTTAATGGGTTTTGGACCATTGTGAAAGATCAGTTGTCCATAGATGGATGGGTCTATGTCTGGAATTTTGATTCTGTCCATTGGTCTATCTGTCTATCCTTGTACAAATACCATGCTGTTTTGACTACTGTGAGTGTATAGTTGTTCTTAAGATCTGGGAGTGTGAGACCTCCCACTTTGTTTTTCTTCTTCAGAAGTACTCAGTTTATCTGAGGTCTCTTTCCTATCCAAATGAAATTAGTAATTGGTTTTTCCATGTCCTTAAAAAAAATTGTTGAAACTCTGAATTGGGATTGCGTTAAATGTATTGATTGCATTAGGTAGTATTGACATTTTCACAATATTTAGTCTATGAACAAGGCAGGTTCTTCCATTTATGTAGTACCCTTGTTGTCTCTTGTAGCAGTGTTTTATAGTTTTCTTTGTATAGGTCTTTTGTGACTCTGGTGAGGATTATTCC
>NW_006922324.1:894757-895966 GCF_000298275.1 Orycteropus afer afer
ATAGCTTTGGCATGATGTATTCTCATTTGTTTCTAGGAATTTTTTTATTTCAGTTTTTATAGTTTTTGAGCAGTGAATGGTTGAGTTTCCATATGTTTGATGCTTTTGCCTTACTCTTCCTATTATTAATGTCTAATTGTATAGTATTGTGGTCTGAGAAGATGCTTTGTATTATTTCAATGCTTTTGAATTTATTGGGGGCTATTTTATGTTCTAACATATGGTCTATTCTGGAGAAGGATCCATGTGCACTGGAGAAGAATGTGAATTGTGCTTTTGTTGGGTGAAATGCTCTGTATATTTCTATGATGTCAAGTTGGTTGATTGTATTGTTGAGTTCCTCTGTATCTTGGTTGACTTTTTTTCTAGTTGACCTGTCCCTCTTTGAAAGTGGTGTGTAATATCTCCTACTACTAATGTAGAGTTGTCTATTAACCCTTTTAATTCAGTTAATATTTGCTTCATGTATTTTGGAGCATGTTCATTGGGTGCATAATTTTTTTTTGTAATGTCTTCTTTGTCAATTGACACTTTCAGCATCATATAAAGTCCTTCTTTATCTCTTATAATGATTTTCACCTTAATGTCTATTTTGTCAGACATTAATACTGCCACTCCTGATCTTTTTTGGTTTCCATTGGCTTGGTATAATTATTTCCATCCCTTAAATCTTCATTTGTTTTTTATCTTCGTGCCTAAGGTGGGTCTCTCATAGGCAGCATATCGATGGGTATTCTTTTCTTATCCAGTTTGCCACTATCTTTCTCTTGATAGGTGAATTTAGTCCATTCATATTGAGTGTAATTACTGATAGTTGTGAATTGATTGCTGTCATTCTATTGTGTTTTTTGTTGTGTTGTTGGTGTTTGCTTTGTCCATAGACTTTTCTGTGCTGAGTTTGGCTTGGTGACTAAAGCTTTCTCCCTTTTCTTCTTATTGTTGGCTTTGTGCTTATTACACCCATATTATTATATGTTTTCCTTCCTTCTAGATTTGCTTAAGGGGATTGCTACTTTTCTCTGTGGTTATCTTGTAATATATTCTTGTCTCTAAATTTTTAGAACAGTGCATACTGTAAAGACATTGTTCTGTTTTCCTCTCCATTTAGTAATATGTACTTAGAAGTTTTATTCCCTCTGATATGGTAGTTGCTGTTTTTGTGTGCTGATTGACTTCCTTGGTTTTCAGAGTACAATGTTTTTATTTTTT
>NW_006922324.1:900396-907049 GCF_000298275.1 Orycteropus afer afer
TTAATTCAAGTATGCTGGGTTGCTGTGCAGTTTTCATTTTGATGGTGTATTCATTGTGTGGAATGTGCCTATGGGTTTCTGTTTGTCATAAAGAGGGTTCAGAGTTTGAACCAAGAAGTTTTATGTTGGCTGAATGTGGCTTCAGCTATTGGATGGGTGAAGTTACTGGTGGAGAATGTGGGAGCAGAAGAAGAAAACCTCACTGTTGTTAGGGACATTTTCTAGGGTTTTGAAAAGGCTGCTACCGATGACATCATACTGCTATTTACAGACCCACAGCTCAATTTCAGCAAAGACCCCAGTTGTTAGGAGGTCACCACTTTCTACCAGGCTGAAACACACATAAAAACCCTGTTCCCAAGGCCCCTTGGCACCAAAAAGCTGAATCAAGACAACTTCCCAGCTCCACGATCTGCCACCAGGGTTTCTCTTTGGCCCCACCTTCCAGTGGCACTGGCCCAACTGGCCCCGACTGCAATTCACCTCAGGAACTCCTCTGTGGGTCCACTTACTCAAAGTGCCAAAGATCTGCTTGGTTTCAGCAGCGCTGGAGTTGGAAGAGTGCGTGCTAGTAATCTGTGATCCCAATATTACTGATAAAGTCAAGCGCAAGCCTCTCAGAGCCACTAAGCTGACCCAAGCCTACTTTGTGACTCACTGAGGGGTGAACCTTCCCAGGCCCACCCTCCTGCAGCACCAATGGACTCTCTGCTCGGGTTTCAGCAGCACTGGACATGCCCATTTGCACCTAGCCAATCCACATTACTGATTATATCAGGTGCTGAAAGTAGACCCTTGGGGTGATCTCTAGTATGCTGGTGTGGTGTGTCTCCTGCCTTAACTCAGGGAGGTCTCAGATGGCTGTTCTTGCCTACCAGGAAGTCTCCAATGACCTTTTTTGGCTATCTGTCGGTGCTCTGCAGGATAGATCTTGTTATTTATTTATTTATTTTCCCCATGTACCTTTCCCCTCTCCAATTCTACTCCTATGAGTTTGGTGCACTCTGACTCAGTGAGCTTTTAAGAGCACCAGAATCCCTAATTCAAACTGCTGCACATAGTTTTTCGAGCAATAAGATGCTAGAGGGAACTAGTGTGGTGATTACTGATGAGACTCCATTTTGAATCCACAAATGTTTTTCTTAAAAAAAAATTCTGTTTAATTTCTGGATACATTAATCATTTATACATGCTTTCTAAATTTTTAAAGCCAATTCCCTCAGATTACAATTCCATAAAAAATTTGAAAAGAATGAAGCCAGTAGCTTGGAAAACTTATTGTTAAAGAATTATTGATAAAAAATACTCCATAAAATTATACCTAGAATATTTAGATCATTGAATTCTGTTTTCTTTTTTTGTTTGTTTGTTTATAAGTGTAGTACAACATATATAATCTTAAACCTTGAAAGTGATACAATGCATAGTTTCACCAAAACCAAAGTTCAATTTAACTCTAATTTCCTGAGATCATTTATAGTCATTGTGAGTATATTGTGTAATATGTAGAAGTTATTAGACATATAATTACCACTTTGATTAGTTTTCCTGGTCTACCTCTGTGGCCTGTGTAACCAACTGAGAATGTACTCTGTAACTAAGACAAATTAGTTTCCTTTATTTTTGCAATAAACAAAGTAGAACATATTTCAGGACAAGAATGCTTATCCCAGGAGAATAGAAACAACTTTTTTTTTTTTTTTCTTCAGAATACTGTTAGTTAATAGGAGTTCTGGTAGCATAGTGCCTAAAACATTTGACTGCTAACCAGAAGGCTGGCAGTTCAAGCCCATCAGCCACTCCTGTGAAGGAAGATGGGGCAATCTACTTATGTAGTGATCCTGACCTGGAAACCCCAGGAAGGGTCTCTGTGAGTCAGATCTGACTTGAGGACAATGAATACTATTTAGTGAGAGTTCTGGTGGCATAATCCATAGGGTATTTTCCTGCTAACCAGAAAGCTGGTAGTTCAAAACCACCAGTTACTCCTCAGAAGGCAGATTGGGCAATCTACTTCCGTAGTGATATCACCTCGGAAACCCAAGAAGGGATAACTATGAGGAGTCAGATGCGATTCCATGACAGTGAGGGCTTTTTAAGTTAATATTCTTCATTACAACTTCTCCTGACTGAATCAGTCTGGGACCAACTGTAAGTCAGTGCACCTTCCTGGAAATACTCTTGGCTTCCTTAGAGCATTAAACATGTACTTTTATCCAAAGTGAATTTTTCAGTTGATTAATTAACTGATTCAATGACTATATGCAAGGAGAAATACTTTTTACTTTTGTTATATTTATTAATTGCAGACTCCATGTTAAGAAATTTATATGAGCTTTAACAAGACATGGTCCAAAGAGACTTCAGAGTAACTAAATAACAAATGATTGGAGGGGAAAAAAAAATGGAGCTTGCTTAGTCAAATTTTTATTCTTTAAATCAACAGATGATTAAATTAGCCCTGGCTGCAAAAGAAAAAAAAAAAAAAAGTTACATACTTTAATTCATTAGATAATTTGTGATTTCTACATTTTACTTTCTTATCAAACTAATCACCTTGACATTTAGGATTGATCTATGTTACTCAGAATTTGAAAAATTATCAAAAGCAAATATCTAGTTGAAAATATGTATAATATTAGTTGTGAACATATGTATATCACTATTTGGACATTTTAATGAAAATATGAAATCAATATATTTTAACACTTCAAGATCTAAAGAATAGTCACATAATCATATATATAAATGTTATATTTTGTTACGTAAATCTATCTTGAAAATTACCCTGTAATTACCATGTAATTTATATTATTAAAGCTATACTGATAAATACATATTAATTATTTTAAACTCATCTAAAGAAAAAGTAAGAAAAAATGTATTGGAGCTTATTTCTGTGAACTTCAGAGCAAAAATAATATTTAAACATAAAGGAAGTATAAATGTTCTTGATTATTATTCTAATAAAAGTACACATTAATTACATACCAAAAGAGTCCACACTACCCAGTAGATTTCCTCTTACAAAGAGAACTATGAGGACAGATACTTATGCTGAATCAATCATTGAGTTGCTTCAATTTATTTGTCTCTAAAATGACATCTCTGAACGAAATAATGCTGAAAGCCATCTACCGCTTTAAATAAATTCTGTTTTTGAGATTTACTCAGCTAAAAAAAAGAAAGAAAGAAAACAGATATCTTTCCATAAACTTGAAAAATGTTTCCCATATTTCCTTTTCAGTAATGGTGAACCTTTGAAGCTTTAATTACGCATTTGTAAGATGCACATCCAGACTTTGGGTTACATTTATTTCCAGGGAATAAGAAAAAAAAATAGTATTTGCATCTATGGTATAGATAGCATAAAGGACCTTTAAGTGTAAATAACAACATACTATAATTATTTCTCTTATTCTGAACTGCTCAATTGGAGAGATTATAGCTGATACTCAGTTATTTAAGCCAGAAGAAAATATTCATAAACTACACACTACTTCTTGGTTTCCTGGATTTATTCCTTTGTGCCCCATGCAGACAAAGATGATACAAATCAATGATAGTTTAGTCTACTTGCCTTATCTATCAAACATGGGTGCTGAAAAGAATTGGACATTAAGAGACCAAACATGTTTTAATATGAAATTAACTACCTCCTTGGATTTACCTGCTCATCATTTATTTTAAATGCTTTTATATAGTAAGAATTATCATACAGAACTATGAATAATTAAAGGCTTATCAAATTTTTCTGTGCTGATGTTTGTAGTGTAGAAGCATTTAATGTCAATTTAAGAATGTTAATTATGAATGAGGGCACCAGATTGGCTACTAAACATTTATACTCAATTATGTTTTGTGGATGGATATACTGTAATTAGTTAAATATTTACTGTCAGAAGTATTTGTGCTTTTATGTGAAATAAAGAACTCAAAATCTTATTTGAATATGATAACTTGAAAATGGTTATACTTGTGTTAGAGCAAAGCAACTATTATATGTCTGAGGTGGACAATATTTGACATATAATTATGTCTTTGTATCAGAGATCCTAACTTGAGACTAAAGTATTAAACAAATTTGGGTATGACCAGGGATCTAATAAGATGAGCATCATGTTAAACAAACAAACAAACAAACAAACAAAAACAACAATAACACAAACACAAAAATAACACAAACACAAAATATAAACCTTAGAATGAAGTGAATTGAAACAAAGAGCTAGGAGATTTGATATGAAGACAATTCATATTAATAGAAAATATCTGTCAATCAGATTGGTAACTAGTCAGTTAACAAATTCATGCATGAGATTGAAGGGAAAGGGCTGAAAAATGGAAAAAAAATTCTTTCTTTATAAAGCTTTCTGGAAAAGTGAATGTATATTCATTAGCATTGATATCAAAAGCCTTGACTGCTTCAGTGAGTAATTATTGTTGATCTATGTGTCCTTAACATAGACACACACCATTACCCGGTGGTAGCCCATCCATAGGTTGCAACAAAAATGTCATAAATTTTTGCGTGCATAAACAGAATGGCTGTAATCCATTCATTTGATAATGCTTGATATGTTATGTTAATCCTTTTGTTTGTTTTATTAGCAGGAGCAGTAGGAGCTCTCTTCAAAGATTGAGTAAGAAGATTGTGGGAGAGGATCCCTATAGTCACATAAAGAAACGGAGGCAAAGCCAGACATACTATTCTGTGACAATATTGGGCTGTGTTTTAGCCTAATAAAATTGTGAGGCAACATTGTTTACATATAGTAACAGATCAACCTAAGGATAAATATAAATTGTTTGGAAAATTGAAGCCAGAATAGCAAATATGGTTTAACTGAAATAACTAATCTATGTTTAATAAAATACAGGCATAATTAATATACTCATTCTAATAGAGTACAATAACACTTAACAGCTGCAAAGTCATTTTGGGATTTCAAATTTATAGTTCATTAATCTAGTCTATAAGGGGCCCTAGTAGTGTAATGGTTATGGAATTTGGCTGCTAAGCAGAAGTTCAGTGGTTTAAACCTGCTAACCCCTTAGTGGAGGAAAATGAGACAGTCTACTTAGGTAAAGATTTACAACCTTGGAAACCAAATGGGGGATCTCTATGAGTTGG
Organism: Orycteropus afer afer; assembly: GCF_000298275.1. NCBI lineage: Eukaryota > Metazoa > Chordata > Mammalia > Tubulidentata > Orycteropodidae > Orycteropus > Orycteropus afer. The sequence continues at coordinate 905,531 of NW_006922324.1, forward strand.
AATGGACTAGATGACAGTGAGTTTGGAGTTTTGAATACACTTGATGACAACTAATAATAGCAATAGAACTAGATGATAAGAAACTTTATTAGGTTTAGATAGACATTCAACCATATTTTCAAATGTCTACAAATTCTTTGATTAAAGCACTGTAATAAAAATAACTTTACTATCACGTATTGCAGGAGCACTGGTGGTGTAGCGCCTAAGGCATTTGACTGCTAACCAGAAGTCTGGCCATTCAAACCCACAAGCCACACCTTGGAAGGAAGGTTGGGTAATCTACTTCTATAGTGATACTGCCTTGGAAACCCAAGGAGGGATCGCTAGGAGTCAGGTTTGACTACACGGCAATGATTTTGAGTTTAGTCACCTATTGAGGTGAAAGATAGACTTCTCTGCAGAATAGAGAACATTCTCATGGAATAAGCTGAGAATATGTGATAGTTTCCAGAGATGGCAGGTGCATTCTCTTCCTTCCACACTAGCTCAATAAAAACAAAAACATCAAAATAAGTGTTTCTATATTTCCTTAGACTAATAGAAAACAGTTTAATTCTGAGGGACAAGATACAAACAAATAGAATGCATGTTTAAATTGCCCAATGAACCATTTGAGGATATTAGCAAATTAACTCAGAGAAATCCATTTCTTCTTGTCTTCCAGTTTGATTTGTTTTCTAGAAATTAATGCATAGAAAATATATCCCTTAGGTTTTCCTGATGAGAAAATTAAATACAAGATTAATTTATATTCATATGTTTTTCCTTTTATCTTAGTGGTCAAAGTGACCATACTTCTTGGTGTGTTAATCCCTTCATGATCTATTCCTCTGGAATTTTGGCATTTGTTTAATAGAGAGTTTTAAGGGAAAATAAGCCTCTATTAACTTATTATATTCCTTATTCCTTTGTCTTGTATTTCACTCTTAAATGTACATTTTTGTGTGTGTGTGTATATGTTTTAAGGAGCTCTGGTGTTGTAGGACCTAAAGTATTCATTGTTAACCAAAATTGGCAGTTTGAACCAACCCACAGCTTTGCAGGATGAGACAATCTGCTTCCATAAAGATTTATAGCCTTTGAAACCCAGTGTGGCAGTTCTACCCTGTCTGTTGGGGTTGCTATCAGTCAGGATCAAGTCATTGACAGTTAATTTGGTTTCAGTCTGGTGTATTTTTTCTATTTTCTAAAATATTTTGAATTACAAAAAACTACTTGTATGAACAAGAGTAGATAAAATTCATATTTGCAAGTGTAGGTGAGAGAAATTTTCAGGAACAAGGTATTTTGTTGTTCTTGCCTTTTCTATAGTTATTCCAAGTAACTATGCATTGCCTATTTTCTACCTTTTCAATCCAAGCAGATAATAATTGTCATTTTCATCACTGTTTTAAACCTCAGAAAGTTTAAATCAAATATGTTTTGAAACTTTGAAAAAACATTAAACTCTTTCTCCAAATGACCATTGCAATAAAAGGAGTACAGAAACAAGATATTAAGAAGTTTGCAAAGATTT
>NW_006922324.1:908594-910130 GCF_000298275.1 Orycteropus afer afer
TATCATCTGAGGTGTTGACTGCTGCTTCCATTGGTGTTTGATTGTAGAATCAAGTAATACAAAATCTTTGAGAACGTCAATCTTTTCTCCATTTACTGTGATGCTGCTTATTGGTCCAGTTGTGAGGATGCCTATTTTATATTGAGGTGTAATCCATACTGCAAACTGTGATATTTGATCTTCCTAATTAAGTGCTTCAAGTCATCTTCACTTTCAGCAAGCAAGGTTGTGTCATCTACATATGGCAGGTTGTTAATGAGTTTGCTTCTAATCCTGATGCCACATACTTCTTCATGTAGTCCAGCTTCTCAGATTATCTGCTCAGCATACAGATTGAATAAATATGGTGAAAGGACACAACCTTGATGCATTCCTTGCCTAATTTTAAGCCATGTAGTATACCCCTGCTCTGTTGTAATGACAGTCTCCACATATATGTACAGGTTTCTCATAAGCACAATTAAGTGTTCTGCCATTCCCATTCTTCTCAATGTTATCTCTAATTTGTTATGATCCACACAGTCCAATACTTTTGTGTAGTCAATAAAACATAAGGAAATATTTTTCTGGGATTATTTACTTTTAGCCAAGGTCCATCTGACATCAGAAATGATATCTCTCATTCCACACCCTCTTCTGAATCCAGATTGCATTTCTGGAAGTTCTCTGTCAATATACTGCCACAACTATTTTTTTAATTATATTCAGCAAGATTTTAATTGCATGTGATATTAATGATATTGTTCAATAATTTTCCACATTAGTTTTAACTGGCCCTCCTGTCCCTCCCATCTCAATCCAGGAAAGGGAGGGATCACTGGTGATGACAAAAAGCAGCAGGAGCCAGGTAAGGGTCAGCAGACAGGACCCACCCCCAGAGCCAGGAAAGGGCCAGAATGCCAGGGACGACAAAAAGTGGCAGGAACCAAGTAATTGGTGACAGATAGGATCCACCAACAGGATCTGAGTAGAAATTAGGTAAGGGAAGGAGAAGAGATACCCAACAACTAAGGGAAATGAACTTGTCTGTCAGTTTGCCATGCTATGTTGGCTTGTGCATTGCTGTGAGGCTTTAGGCTGTGCCATCAGTGCTTCAATCACCAGCAGGGTTTCACGTGGAGCACAGGCTTCAACACAGCTTACAGACTGAGACAGACAAGGAAGAAGAAGGAGGTCATCCACTTCTCAAAGAATTTTCCAGGGAAAACCTTATAAATTGCAGAGAGCACTGTCTGATACATTACTGGGGAACTTTATGGATAGCCTGGAAACATTGTCCAATTCAGTGCAGGGAGACAAGACCCTTAGGTTGGAAGGCAGTCAAAATACGACTTGGAAAGAGCCGCCTCCTCAGAGTAGAACCTACGTTAATGATATGGATAAAGTAAAGCTTTCAGGACCTCCATTTGCTGACGTGGAATGACTCAGATGGAGGAGAAACAACTGCAAATATCCATTAATAATCAGAACATGGAATGTATGAAGTATGAATCTAGGAATATGGGAAGTTGTCAAAACTGAAATGAAGAACATAAA
>NW_006922324.1:912240-913128 GCF_000298275.1 Orycteropus afer afer
CTTTTTCAATTTTCCTTATTCATTGGCCTGTTTTCACATGCATATGAGGTGATTGAAAATATCATGGGTTGTGTCAGGTACACCTTAGTCTTCAAAGAGACATGCTTGCTCTTCAGCACTTGAAAGAGTTCCATTGCAGCCAACTTGCCCAGTGCTATATGTCCTCTATTGTCCTGGCTGCTGCTTCCATTGACATCATTTGTAGAACCAAGCAATGTGAATTCTTTGACAACATCAAACTTTTCTCCATTTATTGTGATGCTGCTTATAGATCCAGTTGTGAGGATTTTTGTTTTCTTTATATTTAGATGTAATCCATACTGCAGACTGTATTCTTCAATCTTCATCAGTACGTGTCTCAAGCCACCCTCACTTTCAGCAAGCAAAGTTGTTGTCATCAGTGTATCTTAGGTTGTTAATGATTCTTCCTGCAATCCTGATGCCATGTTTTACTCATATAGACCAGCTTCTCAGATTATTTACTCAGCATATAGATTGAATAAGTATGGGGAAAAGATACAACCCTGATGCGCTCCCTTCTTGATTTTAGACCATGCAATGTCCCCTTCTTATGTTTGAATGACAGCCTCATGGTCAATGTACAGGTTCCTCATGAGTACAATCAAGTGTTTGGGAATTCCCATTCTTCTGAATGTTATCCACAATTTGTCATAATCCACACAATCAAATGCCTTTGCATAGTTAATAAAACACAAGTAAACTTTTTTCTGATATTCTTTGCTTTATACCAAGATCCATCTGACAGCAGCTATGATATCCTTTGGTCCACATCCTCTTCTGAATCCAGTTTGCACCTCTGGAAATTCCCTGTCAATATTCTGCTGCAACCATTTTTGAATTATCTTCAGTAAGATATTACTTGCATGC
>NW_006922324.1:921899-922906 GCF_000298275.1 Orycteropus afer afer
AAATTATGGATAATGTTGACAAGAATGGGAGTTCCAGAACACTTAATTGTACTCATGAGGAACCTTTACATTGACCAGGAGGCTGTCATTTGAATAGAACAAGGAGGCAATGCATGATTTAAAATCAAGAAGGGAGTGTTCCAGGGCTGTATACTTTCACCATACTTATTTAATCTATAGGCTGACCAACAATCTGAGAAGCTGGACTATATGAAGTGTAACATGGCATCGGGATTGGAGGCAGACTCTTTAACAACCTGTGATATGTTGATGACACAACTTTGCTAACTGAAAGTGAGGATGACTTGAAGCACTTACTGATAAAGATTGAAGAATAAAGACTGCAGTATGAATTGCATCTCAATATAAAGAAAACAAAATCCTCACAACTGGACCAATAAGCAGCATCACGATAAATGGGGAAGATTGAAGTTGTCAAAGACTTTATATTGCTTGGATCTACAATAGAAACCAATGGAAGTAGCAGTCAGATCATCAGACAACATATAGCACTGGGCAAATCAGCTCCAAAGGACCTCTTTCAAGAGCTGAAGATCAAAGATGTTCCTTGAGGACTAAGGTGTGCCTTACCAAAGCCATGGTATTTTCAGTTGCTTCATATGCATGTGAGTTCTGGATAATGAATAAGGAAGATTGAAGAAGAGTCAATGTTTTTGAGTTGTGGCATTGGCAAGAATGCTGAAAGTACTATGGACTGCTAAAAGAACTAATACATCTGTCCTGGAGGAAGTGCAACCAAAATGCTCCTTGGAAGTGAGAATGGCCAGACTTCATATCACCTACTTTTGTCATGTTATCAGAAGGGACAATTCTCTGAAGAAAGATGTCCTGGCTGGTAATGTGGAAGGTCGACAAAAGAGGGGAAGGCTAACAATGAGATGGAATGACACAGTGGTTGCCGCAAAGGGCTCAAGTATAATGGATTGTTGAGCTGGTGCCACACCAGGCAGTATTTATTTCTGCTGTGCATAGAGTCACTGAGTCAG
>NW_006922324.1:923951-925098 GCF_000298275.1 Orycteropus afer afer
GATTCTTCTTTGTTTCTAACTTTTGCATTCTAATCACCAATAATAATGAACACATATTGATCTCATGGTTGGCCAATTTTAGAAAGAAGAAATTGGTAAAAACCTTCAATTTCCTCTTCTTTGGCTTTGGTGTTTAGTGTGTAAATTTGAATAATAGTAGTATTAACTGGCCTTCCTTGTAGGTGTGTGTATATTTTCCTATCACTGACAGCATTGCATTTTTGGAAAAATTTTGTGACAAAAGATGCAACACCATTCCTCTTCAATTTGTTATTTCCAGCATAGTGGACCTTGTGTTTGCCTGAATTAAAACCATCAAAACCTGACCATTTCAGCTCACTAATGCCTAGAATATCAATTTTTACACGTTCCATTTCATTTTTGGTAATTTACAGTTTTTATAGATTTATAATTCATATAGTCCATGTTTCTATTATTAAAGGATGTTTGCAGCTGTTTCTTCCCATTTTGAGTTGTGCTAAGTCAGCAAATGGAAGTCCTGGAAGCTTTACTCCATCTATGTCATTAAGGATGACTTTACTTCATTAAGCACAACTCCACATTGAGAAGGCAGCTCTTGCTCAGTAGTATTTTGCTGTTTTGTGTGCCTTCCCACCTGAAAAGCTCATTTCCTACAATGTTTTAGGGCTATTCATAACGTATTATTTATTTATTTATTTTTCCCCTTAACTTTTACTGTGGTGAAAACACACAAGGTATTTGCCAATATAACACTTCCACATTTATAGCTCAGGGACATTGATTACATTTTTCATGCTGTGCCACCATTATTGCTATCCTTTTCTAATATATTCCACCACAAATTAACAAAAACTCAATGCTCCCCAAACAGAAGCTTCCCCATTCCCCTGTCTCCTGTGCCTGGTAACTGCTAATAATCTTTGGTATCCCTCTGTCAGTCTATTTATACAATATTTGTCCTTTTGTGACTGACTTACTTCACTCAGCATAATGTCCTCCAATTTCATCCATGTTATGAAGTGTTTGCAGATTCTGCATTATTCTATAGGGTTGCATAATATTCTATTGTATTTATGTACCACAATTTGCTTATCCATTTCTTGGTTGATGGGCACTTTGGTTGTTTCCATCTCTTTGTCATTGAAAATAGTGCTGTCATGTGCAT
>NW_006922324.1:942576-944088 GCF_000298275.1 Orycteropus afer afer
CCAGTAGAGTTTTAACTGGGTTTCTTGGGTTTTCTAGGTATAGGATCATATCTTCCACAAATAGGGATAGTTTGACTTCTTCTTTACCAAGTTGGTTGTCTTTGATTTCCCTTTCTTGCATTATGGCCCTGGTTAGGACTACCAATACAATATTGAATAGAAATGGTGATAGTGGGCATCCTTGTCTGGTTCCTGTTTGCAAGGGAAATGGTTTCAATCTCTCTCCATTGAGAATAATGTTGGTTGTTGGTTTTGCATAGATGGCCTTTATTATGTTGAGGAATGTCCCTTCTATTCCTAGTTTTTGAGAGTTTTGATCAGGGATGTGTATTGGATTTTATCAAATGCCTTTTCTGCATTAGTTGATATGATCATGTGGTTCTTTATCTTCCTTTTATTTATGTGATAGGTGATATTGATTGTTTTCCTAATGAACCATCCTTGCCCACCTGATATGAACCCCACTTGGTCATAATGAATCATTTTCTTGATAAGTTGTTGGAGTCTATTGGCTACGATTTTGGAGTTGGTATCTCTACGGAAACAGTTTGCCCAATCTTCCTTCCAAGGAGTGGCTGGTGGGTTTGAACCGCCAGCCTTCTGCTTAGCAGTGAAATGCCTTAGACACTATGCCACCAGAGCTCCTTACTGTACAGGGTATATCAGATATTCCACCAATGTCTTTCACAAGTAACTAAAATGATTATGCTTTCACATGTGATTAATTTATGTTCATTTAAGTGTTGCAAATATTTTCCAAATAGCATAATTTTTTGGTGCAAATGATTAAGTACTTAACTACTATAAATGTTGGTAATTTTAACCACCTAGAGAAATCTACTTCTGTAGTGGTACCACCTCAGAAATCCAAGGAGGTGTTGCTATGAGTTGGATCCGACTTCATGGCAGTAATTTATTTTTTTGGTTTAGAGGTGCCTCCAAAGGCAGGCCTGACTATCTGCTTAAGAAAGGTCATAGCCTTGAAACACTTTTAAAGTGCATATCTATGTCGCCACATATGAGGTCTCCATAAGTTGGAATTGACTCAACACTAACAATGACAACAACATATATCATAGTAAATCATGTTTTTGCCTAAAATAATTTAATATTATCCTAATTTTTCATAATAGAGACTTTTTATTATAGAGAATAAATCATCTTGCCTTATTCAGGGAAGTTTAACAAGTGTCAAATGCATCTCACTAATTATTAAGCTATTGGTATACAAGTAAAATAAATATAAAGAGAGTTTGATTGTATAATCTTGATAGCACTTGTTTTCACAGATTCTTAATGAGGTAACAATTTTGAAAAAAAAAAGCTATTACTGTGGTTCTATAATTAGGAAGTGTAACTTTATTTAATAGGTTTTATCTACAATTAAAAGGAGCAATTGCATTTCAACATTCAGCAAAAGTTACCTTTTGGTAACCAGTTTCTTGATTAAATTAAATTGGATCTGTTACTAACTTTACACCCAACTATTCTAAAACGCATAGTGGATAAGAC
>NW_006922324.1:944418-945465 GCF_000298275.1 Orycteropus afer afer
TTTGAAATGTTAATTTAAATAACTGGTTTAGCAAGGATTAGGACAAGAGCTAAACATCACTGACAGCAAGATATCTTCTCCTGGGAATCTTTTCTGTTTCAGTTGACTATTGTGGTGTTTAAAGTGGATAAAGGTTTTGCATCCTAAATAGGATAAATGTCTCAAAATATAAACCATGTTGTTTCTGAATGTACCTTAATATTTACTGTTAATCAAGAAACACTTAAATTTTATATAGTTTCATGTTCAAACAAGTTCACAAATTTAAGAAGCAAAAGATTAAGTGAATGTTTTCTTACTACTTGTGTCTTTGACTATCTCGTAATTTCTTTATGTGAAGAATGACATTTCTTTATAGGATTTTTTTCTAAAATATTGTCAGTAGAGACAATACTACTTTCTTATTTGGTGATATTCAAATTGTACAAATGTTAAAAGCTTTTCCCTATATTTAATTATTCATTCTTTCTTTAAAAAAAAAAAAAATATTAAGAACCTAATATTGGCCAGGCACTAGAAACTACAAACATGAACCCTAATCTTATGGCATTTATACTCCAATGGAGACACATTGTTGTTGTTAGGTACCGTCAAGTTGTCTGTGACTCAAAGAGACCCTATGTACAACAGAACAAAACACTTCCCTGTCCTGTGCCAGCATCACTATCCTTGCTATAACTGAGCCCATAGTTGCAGCCACTATGCCAATGGAGGGATCAAAACCAAAAACCAAACCCACTACCATTGAGTCATGTCTGACTCATAGCGACCTCTCCTTGGGTTTTCCAGGCGATATCACTATGGATGTAGATTGCCCAACCTTCCTTCTGAGGAGTGGCTGGTGGGTTTGAACCACCAGCCTTCTGGTCAGTAGTCAGATGCTTAAGGCACTACACCACCAGAGCTTCCAATGGAGGGATAGATGTAGTTATAATACACAGTGATGCATGCTTGGATGGAAGCAAGGACAATGATGATACGTATATGTTTGGAGGTAGTTCTATAACTACTTGGGAGACATCAGAAAATATTTTCTGAAAAAAAAAA
>NW_006922324.1:945800-947598 GCF_000298275.1 Orycteropus afer afer
ACAGATATATGTAAGGAATTCTGGTGGCATAGTGAATAAGACATCTGGCTGCTAATCAGACGGTTAGTGGTTCAAACCCACCAGACACTCCACAGTAGGAAGATGGGTCTATCTACTTCTGTAAAGATTTACAGCCTAGGAAACTCAATGGATGTCGCTATGAGTTGGAATTGACTTATACCTATTTAAATAGGGTTTTAGAAATCTCTCTTCCTGAACTCAAAGAATAGACTTGGAATTATAACGTGATATTTATTAGCTTTTTTTAATGTGTTTTTTGAAGTACAACAAATTTACCTTTTCATTTGCAAAATTCAATGTGTTTTGAAAAACATAACTACCATAATCAAACATAAAACATTATCATCATCCCAGAGTTTCCCCATATGCCTTTGCCATCAACCTTATCATCCCACCCTTACCATTGATCTTATTTTTACCTCCTTATCTGTATTTTTCTAAAATCTTGTAAAAAAGTGATCATAGAGTAAGCAGGTATTTGTGTTTCACTTTTTTTTTAGCACAATGCTTTTAATATTCAGCCATTTTGTAATATGAATACAAATTTGTTGCCTTTTGTTTGAATATACTATCATTTTACTACTGAATATATTCTGAAAGTTGTGCAGAAAGGGAATCCCAGCACATTTAATTGTGCTCATAGGAAACCTGCACATAGACCAGAAGGCTGTCATTGGAACAAAACAAGGGTATATTGCATGGTATAAATCAGGAAGTGTGTGCATCAGGGTTGTATCCTTTCCATCTACTGCATAGTGCCTAAGGCATTTGACTGCTAACAAGAAAGCTGGCAATTCAAACCCACAAGAGCCACTCCTTGGAAGGAAGATTGGTCAATCTACTTCTGTAGAGATATTGCCACAGAAACCCAAGGAGGGGTCTCTATGAGTTGAATCTAGCTGGTGGCAATGAGGTTTATTTATTTATTTATTTATTTATTTTTTGTATTAAATCTGGATACCAGTCCATGAATCTGGACTATTTGAAAAAGAACATGGCATCAGGAATGGGAGAAGACTCATAACAACCCTCAATATGCAGATGACACAACTTTGCTTGTTGAAAGTGAAAATGACTGAAGTATTGACTTATCAAGATCAAAGACTACATCCTTCAGTATGGATTACACTTCAACATAAAGAAAACAAAAATCTTTACAACTGGGTCAATAAGCAATATCAAAATAAATAGAGAAAAGATTGAGATTCTCAAGGTTTTCATTTTACTTGGATTCTAGTCAACACCTGTGGAAGCAGCAGTCAAGAAATCAAATGTCATATTGCACTGGGGAAATCTGCTGCAAAAGGTCTCTTTAACATGTTAAAGAGCAAAGATGTCACTTTGAAGACTGAGGTGGGTCTGTCATTTTCAGTAGCCTCATATGTGGGACAATGAGTAAAGAAGAACGAACAAAGGTTGATGTCTTTGAATTGGAGTGTTGATGAAGAATACTGAAAATACCATGGTCTGCCAGAAGAATGAGCAAATTTGTCCAGGAAGAAGTGCTCCTTAGAAGAAATAATGGCCAGACTTCATCTTATGTGCTTTGGTCACATTGCTAGAAGGGACTAGTCCCTTGAGAAAAATGCTGGATAGAATAGAGGATAAGTGAAAAGAGGGAAGACCCTCAACAAGATGGACTGACAGTTACTACAAGGAGGGGTCAAGGATAGCAAAGATTGTGAGGATGGTGCAGGACTTGGTAATGTTTCTTTCTGTTGTACCTAGTGTCGTTATGAGTTGGCACTGACTTGACAGCACCTAATAACAACAACAA
>NW_006922324.1:947926-949271 GCF_000298275.1 Orycteropus afer afer
CTTAAGTTGGTAAAAAGTATGAAATGCTTTTACATAAAAAGAGAGATGTTTTTTAATACAAAAAATAAAGTAAAAAATGGACAAACCTGAGCCAGGTTTACAGCATATTAGTGCCTGCCTCCCATCTTTCAAGTTACTAGAACTCGTGCTAGAATTTGTCTCATTAAATTACTAGGCATTCAAAGAACTTATCTAAATTAAACAGGGATTCAGTTATAAATCATAGATTGGGTGGAAGTGAAAAGAAAGGATAATTGAGGATTAGAACTAGTTTTAGGGCATGAGCTTCTAAGTCCATTTTGGTTCTATTCACTAAAATAAGGCAAATAGTTTAAATATTTCTTTTTTGGTATTGTGTTCCTTTAAATCATTCTGAATCATAGTGACCCTATGATATAGCATAGAAGTTGCCCCATAGTGCTTCCTAGGCTGACATCTTTACAGCTGATCACCAGATCTTTTGTACCAGGGAGTGGATGATTCAAACTGCTGACTTGTCAGTTAGCAGCTAAGCACTTAAATATTGGACTACCAGGGTTTCTTAGTGGAGATGATTAACAGTTCATTCAGTTACTGTCAAATTGATTCTGACCCATAGCAACTTCATGTGTATGAGAATATAGCAGTGCTCCTTAGAATTTTAATAGCAGAATTTCTAGAAGTACGTTGCCAGGCCTTTTTTCTGAGGTGCCTGTGGGTGGATTTGAACTGCCAAACTTTCTATTAGAAGTCAAGCATGTTTAACCATTTGCACCACTCAGAGACTCGATGATTAATACTGCTGTGGAAAATTTTACTTGTAAACCTCTACTGAATACTATTAGAGATACCTAGTAACCAACTATGCATAAGAACCTTGACAGCAGGGGGAAAAAGAAAGAGAGAGAGAGAATAATCATTAAGATAAAAATTTAAATATCATGAAATAATCCAATCACTTGTGTAAAGATCTCAAGTATTAGGAAATGTCACCAAGGGAAACATTAACAAAACAAACATAGAACTTTATTAAAAAACATGAAAAGACTTAGAAAATTGGAAAAGAAGATAGAGCCAAACATTAAGTTTGTCAGCATTCATGGGGTAAGCTTTAGTAATGAATGGATAATGAATGAATGAATACGTAGTTCACACAAATGGATGATTTCCAACTGCCCTAACTGGTTTCACAAATTTGGTGAGATTATTAATTAAGGGAAATTCTAAGAGTTTTACCCTGGTTACTATTCAAAAGTCTTCCAAAGCCAAAGTTCTTCTTTGCACATCTTTTAGGAATTCAAGATAGAGACTTAGCTCAGATGTGAATAAAATTAGGGCTACAACGAGTTTGGCTGCACTCCTACCA
>NW_006922324.1:950106-952889 GCF_000298275.1 Orycteropus afer afer
CTTTCACAATTTTAAAAACCAGAGAAACAAACTCACTGCTGTGGAGCTGTTTTCTATTCATAGCGACCCATCCTTGGGTTCCCAAGGCAGTATCACTACAGAAGTAGATCGACCAATCTTCCTTCTGAGGAGTGGCTTGTGGGTTTGAACTTCAAGCCTTCTGATTAGCAGTCAAATGTCTTAGGCACTACACCACCAGAGCCCCCTTAACAGTATCAGCTGTCAGTTTATGTGAGAGGGAATCAAAATATGTCTTTTGTCAGGTGATAATTATATTATTTCTTTTATATACACTGCAATTGAGGACAAAAACATTGAGGTTTCACAGCTCTGTTGACCCACTGTGTCATGACCTAGGCAATATCCCTATCTGGTAGCTGACCTTGTAAACAACCCCTCAGTACTGTTTTGGGTCTCCAGGATTTAGGGTCACTTCAAAGTTAATAATCAACAATTCTCATTAGTTCTATATGCTACCCATGCTCCAATACAGCATAATCTTGGCAGGTATCAATACAACTCTCTAGGAAAAGGATTAAAAAAAAAAAGAGTTGTGATATTCCTTTGGCCCATTGTGGAGCACTTCAACAAAGTGAACCAAGAGAGGCTCTGGTACCGTCAACTTTGATGTATGATATAAGAGTTAGCTAAAGACATTATGAGTTTTTAACTATAAATATTTCAGTTTATATCTTCAAAGAACAAGAACATTCTTTTATGCAAGTAGTATATATTTTCAAATTCAGAATAATATTCAAACCAAACCAAACCAAACTCACTGCCATCGAGTCGGATCCGACCCACAGTGACTGCTACTTGGGTTTCCAAGGCAGTATCACTATGAAAGTAGATTGCCCAATCTTCCTTCTGAGGAGTGGCTAGTGGGTTTGAACTACCTGCCTTCTGGTTAGCAGTCAAATGCCTTAGGCACTAGTCCACCAGAGCTCCTGGAATAATATTAATGTAATATAATATAGCACAAAGCCTTCAACAAATTTTAAACTTTCCCAATTGTCACAGTAAGGTCATTTAGAGATTTTTTTTATTATTATTTTAATCCTAGATTCCATCCAGAATCACATATCATATATTGCATTTACTTGTCATATGTCTTTAATCTGAAGAAATTTTTCAGTCTTTCTTTATCTTTTTGATATTGAGATCTTTAAAGAACACATACTAATTGAACTCATTTAGAATACAGTACCTTGTAAAATGTTCCACAATTTGGGAGTGTTCAAATGTTTTCCCATAAACAACTATGCTGTGGTGATTATACAAGTGACTAAATCCCCTATTGCCATTTCCCTGAGGTTTTGGAATTTTTAGACTTTATTCTTTACTATAAGACAAAGAAGATGTGGCCCTTGTACATCAATGAATGGAGGCAGCTGCTGATTCCATGAATCAAAAATCTACATAACAGATTGCTCAAACCAATCCATGATGATTCAGCCAACATATTAAATTTTTGTTCTCAGTTTAGTGCAGCCATATACATATATTTGAACAAACAAAGCTTTCTGTTTTGTCTGACTTTGCCTGACATCCTTAAAATTCATGCCTATCTACACATGATACTCAGAATCTGGCCAGTAAAGATTGGCAAGGTCTTATAACTCTTTCAGTGCATGGGCTATGCCTGCTGGGATTTCTTCTTGTGCATCTCTACCTAGGTAAAATATCTCATTACGGATCTGGAGTCAATGAGAAGTGTGGAGGTCATTCCTTAGCAGCAGCATCATTAGTTTGTAAAGAAACAACTTGAGGCTCAGATATTGAAAAAACATTATTCAAGAGAAGCAAGCTCCTTCAGAAAGTGAAATAAATACTGATACTTCTATTCTAATATAACATGACCACTTTCTTTCTTGTCTCTTCCAATTCCCTAATTGTCAAATTCAAAACCAAAGCCTTAGCCATCTAGTCGATTCTGACTCATGATGACAGCATGTATTACAGAGCAGAACTACTATTCTCCCCCCCTTTTTTTTTCTCCTGTTTTAAGAATCACAAAGGATTTCTAGGGGTGCAGTGCCTAAGGCATTTAGCGGTTAACTAGAAGACTGAATGCTCAAACCCACCAGCTACTCTGTGGAAGGAAGATGGGGCAATCTACTTCTGCCTTGAAAGCCCAATGGGGGCTCACTATGAGTTGGAATCAACTCAATGTCAGTGATTTTTTTTTTTTTCCTTATTGATTGATTTTTTTTTTTTTTTTTGTGGGTATGTTTTCTTTGAATCATGGACATTAGAATTCTACCAGTATAGATTCAATGGATCTGAAACAACCCTTGAAAAGAAAATCCAATCATTTTGTTACATTACAAATTACTTCTTAAATGAAAATTTATTCTCTTTGGAAAGAATTCATACATTTCCATCTTATTAATTATAAATAATTCAACTATTTGAAGAAGGTGTCTAAATCAAATGATGTAATTCATTACGTACCCAAGATAAATTGTTTTTTGTTTGTTTGGGTGTGCATTTGTCCTTATAATTCCAAACTGAGAAATTTATCAGTTAGTATAATGACAGCCATTTCTATAATCTATTTTGATTTCTGTTGTAATATATATCACTATCTATAGTGCCTAAGGCACTTGGCTGCTAACCAGAAGGCTGGCGGTTCAAACCCACAAGCCACTCCTTGGAAGGAAGATTGAGCAATCTACTTCTGTAGAGATACTGCCTCAGAAACCCAAGGAGAGGTTGCTATGAGTCGGGTCTGACTCGATGGCACATAACAACAACATTTAAACATGAGCCTCATTTTTTTT
>NW_006922324.1:953777-954314 GCF_000298275.1 Orycteropus afer afer
AGGACATTGTTGAAGCCACTGTGTTAATCCATTTCCTTAATGTTTCACTCATTTTCTCTGACATTCTACTGAGCATGATGTCCTCTTCCAATTTATTAATGGTGCTAACTAAGCTAGCTATTTTTACTGTAGAAAGCTGATCATTAATATATATAATTACCTAAATGAAAGATTAAAAGGTCTGGAACTTAGTAATTAAAAACAAATAAACAGCAACAAAGAGAATTATAGGCATGTAATTCATTGCTTGCTTTAAATTATTGAGTCTTACAAGAAAAATAGTTTGATATATTTTGATAGAATTTTCCAAAAATGAACAATGGCGTTGTAAAATGGAAGTTCTCTTTTCCACTTCAAATAAATTATAATGTGGAAATAAACCTGATTATCCAATAAGTATCTTGTGAAAAAAGTAATCACTTAATGTAATTATAAACTTGAAGAATAGTAATATGGTTGATTATTAAGAATCAGAATGTGTAATTAATTTATTTCTTTAGATAACATTAAAAATGGAATTTAGAATTACTGGTGAGG
>NW_006922324.1:961281-969464 GCF_000298275.1 Orycteropus afer afer
GGTTGGACATGGCGAATGGGGAATGGAACTAAATGTACGCATTATGTTGAATGTAAAACAAGCTTTTAAAATAATAATAAATAAATAGATAAATAAAACGGAAGAACAAAAAAAAAATGTAATTTATCATTTAAAATATTTTCATTGACCCAGTAGATAATAGCCACAGATTTCTATACATATATTAAATAGTATATTTATATGCTATTATTTTTATATATAATAAACAGAAAATTGTAATATGTTTATGTAGATGTAAAGAACTAATTTTATTTTTCTTGAGAGTACATTGGCATGATATCTATATACTTAATGCAAAAATATGTGTATTTATGAGTCCACTCAACTCTTTCATATTAACATTAAAATTTTGTAACATGAAATAAACATCAAAATAGAAAGTGATATTAAAGCAAAAATTGAAAGGTTGCTATCTACATTTATAAGTAAATGTCACAATATATTTAAGGGTTATTCAATTTTGAATTATATAAATACATAAATATACAATTACATATAGTTTTTATTCCAAACTGAGAAACATGTAACTTTGAGATAAACATCATTTCTATACCAACATTTTCTGTCATTGCATCTATACAGTTGTTGCCTCAATTTATAGATATTTTAATAATGATTTCACTGTATGTCAGCATTTAAAGATACTACAAAATCTGATCTCTCCCCAAGAGAGCTAATGGAGAATTTTGATGATTTAAATATAATTTTTTTCAAAGGTCATGTTGAATTATAGCTTATTTAAGTGTTAAATCAGAAACTGCAAAGAACTGAGATATTATGCTACATACATAGTCATATATTTATAGAAATAGAGATACAATACAATTACAGACACAAATGTATAACCAGACCTGGATATGTACGTGGAAAGAGTCATAGTCAAAGATGTACATAGCCACTAGTAGTAGCACCAAGTCTCAAGGTCAGAGATCATAATTTATTTGCTCACATTGATAACCATATGCAGAGTAGCATTGCAGCATGGGTCCCTCTATGCTTACTATCCTGCAGGTGATGTGAGACACATGAATAAACCTGCACTTATGGTAGGGTTGTTCTGTAGGAGAGGGATGCAGAATGTGAATTGTTATGTATATATAAAAGGTGGACACCTGTCTTCCTCCTCTCTGGAGAGAGGAAGATAATGTTAATCTTTTTGATATAAACAAATTCTTTTTTTTCTGGAAAAGAGAGGTAGATTACTCTTTGAAATTACATAAATCCCTCGTGGAGGATGATAAGGCAAATATCTCCAAGGTTATAACCCATGGTTTTGTCCCTTTCAAAAATGTAAAAACACTAAAAGATAAATCTGGAAATCCCACATCGTGAGACATCTTGGCTAATCAGTCCACCTTTCTCTTAACCCAGGCATGGTCCTAGAATGTAACAATCTGGTTCTTGGGGAGATAAGAGAAGGTTTATCCTTTGGAAGGGATAATAAGGAGACAGATGGCTGCAGATCTCAGGGCATGAGAAAAGCAAATGTTTCTGTGGAAAATAGAATCAAACATTCTCTATCTTCCTAGCATACCGATTTTCTCGGCCCATGAGAACAGGACTTTGCAAGAATATTGAGAAATAGAGGGAAGGTTTGTCTTCTTACATTAAGTACTTTTTAAATCTTATGTAATGACTCTATGTGTATTGATCTGTGAATTCACGAGCATATTAAAAGCAAAAATGTCTCAATTCATACATAATCTCTCATGATTTTCCAAAGATTTGCCTAATGGAATATTTGGGTTGAGAAATGCTGTACTAGGCCATTTAGAACATAGGTCTATTCAGCCTAGAATGATTCTATCATACTGATACGTAAGTGTCATATTAATTCCTGAATAACTTTATGATCTTCTATGGCATATTTTTTAGTTCCTTTTTATTTAGAAGGAAAGAAGCAATAACTCTGATAGTGTATTATTATGGAAACTGAATTTCATTATTCTGGTTGATGGCTAGAAATGAGTATTATTTAAAAATTGCCAGGCAATAACATTGTTATATATTCACTAGGACTTAAAATTATGTGAAGAGATAATAATCTGTGAAAATGTATATGGTGCAGATCTTTAAGAATTCAGTCAACAGGAAATGACCAAGCATATAGTACTAAACATGCACAATTCAAAAGATGACAAATTAAATAAAATCAGTGAGAGATACATAGGGCCAGAGTGGGAGAAATTTTCCTGAGGAGAGTGTGTATTTTATTTTAGGATGGGCATTAACAGGATTCCTGACATCCATGACTTCTCAATTCCAAAGATAATCACCACCTTCTACCTTAGCCACAATAAGCCATTGTTGGAGCTCTGATGGTGTAGTGCCTAAGGCATTTGACTGCTAACCAGAAGGCTAGTGGTTTTAGTCCACCAGCCACTCTTCAGAAGGAGAATTGAGAAATCTACTTCCATAGAGATACCGTCTAGGAAACCCAAGGAGGGGTCGCTATGAATCAAATCAACTCAACGGCAATGAATTTTTTTCGTTTTTTTTTTTTTTTGTTACATAAGGCACAATGGTTATTTACCTTCTACCTGAACCACAATAAGCCACAATGTTAATGCGCTTGGGTGCTCACCAAAAGTTCAGCAGTTCGAACCCACCAGCTGCTCGTCAGGAGAAGGATGCAACAGGCTGCTTCTGTAAAGATTACAACTTAGGAAGCTCTATGGTGCGGTTCTACTCTGTTGCACAGGGTTACTATGAGTCAGAATCAACCCTATGATTCAAACAACAATAACATACATACAATAAGGGCCATTTTTAGGTATTAATTCCTTTGATCAAATTATTTTTACCTTCAAATTAACTTTACAAATAATAGAACCCCATTTGCTATAATTCATAATTTTAAATTCTTCTGCTAAATCCTAGTTCTTAAATAGTATCTGTAATAGGTGCTGCTTCCTGGTGCCTGGTCCAGATCCCTTTTACCAGTCTGTGTACTCATCTCCCACTTTCTATAAGAGCTTCCTGGCTTCCAGCCAAATAATAGACATGTGTATGTGGTGAACATTTATACCAGGTAGGTATGCTCCTTAGAACAATCATTTATATTGTCCAGAAGGCTTGCATTTGCACACAAGATAACTTAAAGGGCAGAACTGCATAGGAAAGAAGGATACAGGGAAGGGGTAACCACAGAGAGGGAGTGGGAAGAGAGCTGTTACAACATGGGGATTGCAGTCAATGTCATGAAACAAAATGTGTATGAAATGTTGTATGGAAAATGAATTAGCTCTGTAAACTTTCACCTAAATCACAATTAAAAAAAAAAAAATTGTTGCTAACAACAGACATCTGAAAATTTCTTGGGAATGACTAAACCAATTTGCATCAAAGCTAGGTAATTTTACATGTGAGTCCAGAGTCCACCACCATCATCCTCCCCATGGATCCAGTCAAGGCTAGACTCTACCTAAGACTAATTCATTGTTCAGGCCCTAATCCTTTCTTACATTGTTTATGTTATTCCTTTATAAGTACTTCATGAGCAGTGTTTCTTCAATAAATACCCACTGCCATCAAGTAGATTCCCACTGAGTTTTCAAGGCTGTACAGAAATAGATTACCCCACCGTCTTCTTGCAAATCAGCTAGTGAGTTTAAGCCTCTGAACTTCCAGTTAGCAGCCAAATGCCTTATCCTCAATAAAACAGTATACCCAAATCCCTCCCTCAGACTCTGATTCTAGCAAACTTGCCTAAGATAATATATTTGATCATTTGATTTATCTGCACAAATAAATTGAAATGTATTTCCTATTCCAATTCAAATATCTGGGAAGTGGATAACCCCATTTTGTTTTCAGTAGAATTTGGGATTTTTGTTGCAGCTATATGAAATATCAGACTATGATCAAGTACTTCCTGAAAGCATGTCCAAACGATAAGAGATGATATCTCATCATCCTCCCTTCTAAAGAGCATCCCGACTGTGTTTCCTCTAGTACTTGTTCCTTCTGGCAGTTCATGGTACATTCCATATTATTCACCCACACTGCAATTCAAATTCATCAATTCTTCTTTGATCTTCCTTATTCATTGTTCAGTTTTCCAGTGTATATGAGGCAATTGGAATCACCAAGGCTTGGGTCAGGTGCATCTTAGTGCTCCAAGTGACATATTTGCTTTTTAACCCTTGAAAGAGTTATTTGCAGCAGATTTGTCCAATACAATACCTTGTTTGATTTCTTGACCACTGCTACCATGGGCATTGTATGTGGATCCAAGTAAAATGAGATGCTCAACAACTGCAATCGTTTCTCCATTTATCGTGATGTTGCTTATTGGTTCAGTTGTGAGGACTCTTTTCCTTTATGTTAAGTTGTCATCCATACTGAAGGCTATAATCTTTCATCTTCATTGATAAGTTCTTCAACTTCTCTTCATTTTGAGCAAGCACAGTTGTATCATGTGCATATGGCAGCTGGTTATGAGTTTTCCTCCAAACCTTATGCCACCTTCTTCATACAGTCTAGCTTCTCCGATTATTTTCCCAACATACAGATGGAAAATATGGTTAATGATTACAACTTTGATTCACATCTTTCCTGATTTTAAAGCACATAATGCCTAAGGCATTGGACTCTTAATAAGAATGTTGGCAGTTCAAAGGCACCAGCTATTCCACAGAGGGAAGACTAGGCACTCTATTTCTCTAAAGATTTACCACCTCAGAAACCCAATGGGGGTCACTGTGACTCGGAATTGACCTAATGGCAATGAGCTTTTTTTTTTTTTTTTTTTTTTTGAGTAATCCCTTGTCCTGTTCAAACAACTGGCTCTTGATCTGTATACAGGTTCCACATAAGTACAATTAAGTTTTCTGAAACTTCCATTGTTCACAATGTTATCCATGATATGTTATAACCCACATAATAGAATACCTTTGCATAATCAATAAAACACGAGTGATTATCTTTCTACTACATTCAGATAAACAATTTGATGAATTAATTAATTTAAAAAAGTGAGAGAAAGAATTCAGATAGGGAAGAACCTTTAGATAAGACGACTAGGGAAAATTCACTGATACATGTGACATGAATTAACTGAAATAAATGTGAAATCAAACAAAGAAAATATCTGAGAATGCAAAGTTAAAGAAATAAGAAAAGAAAGAATAGGAGAAAAAGATGAAAGAAGGAAGAACAAATTCCTGGCTGCTGACAGTTTTCACCTGACAGGTAAGTGCTAGGCCTCAGTGTTCCCAAATAAACATAAATAATCTTCACACAACACTATTATCACTTCATGGTAGAACCAAAATTATCCATTTCAGAACAAAGCTACATTTCATAAGCCCTTCCTTATGTAACCCTGGGCCAATTCAACTGCTTTAGCAAGACTCTTTCATCTCTTTTAATGAGATGTTCCATGGTTCCTCATGGTGTCCATTCTCCCTTACTTCAGCAACCTAATCAGTATAACTGTTTAAAGATAGGTAAATTTTCATTGATCCTTGTCTGATGAGCTATAGCTGATGATGAAAATTCCAGAGAGAAAAAACAGTAAAATAAAGGTTCTGATATGAAAGCATGACTGGCATGTTTGAGGAAATACGAGGATGGCATGGATGTAAGGGACAGAGAAAACAGTAGGATATGAGATCCAAGAGCTAAGCAGTGATCAAATGAAATTGGGGTAGATCCTTAAGTAATAATGATTTTGAAATATATTGAATGAAATATGGGATCTTTTGATTATGTTTAGTAAAGAAGTAATATAGTCTAACATAATTAAAAAACAAACAAACAAAAAAAACTCCTTCCAACTTCTGTATAGGGAATAGTGTACAAGTTGTTGTTGTTAGGTGTCATCAAGTCTGTTCTGACTCATAGTGACCCAACACTATGTACAACAGAACGAAACACTGCTGGGTGGTGCGTCCTCCTCACAATCCCTGCTATGCTTGAGACTATTGCTGCAGCCACTATGTCAATCCATCTCATTGAGGGTATTCCACTTTTTTGCTGACCCTCTACTTAACCAAGAGTGATACATTTCTCCAGGGACTGATCCCTTCAGAGAACATGGTCAAAGCACATGAGATGAATTCTGGTCATTCTTGCTTCTAAGGAGCATTTTGGCTGCCATTTGTCAAGACAAAACAGTTGGTTCTTCTGGTTATCCATGGTATTTTCAATATTCTTCATGAAACCACACTTCAAATGAATCAATTCCTCTTCCTCCTTATTCGTTGTCCAGCTTTCACATGTGTATGAGGCTATTGAAAATACCATGTCATGGGGCAGGCACACTTTAATGTTCAAAGTGACATCTTTGTTCTTTAACACTTTAAACACTTTAAAGAGGTCTTTTGCAGAAGATTTGCCTAGTGCACTATGTAGTCTGATTTATTGACTGCTGCTTCCATGGGTGTTGATTGTGGAGCCAAGGAAAATGAAATCTCTGGAGATTCAATCTATTCTCCATTTCTAGTGTGAAAGGGACAGGTAATTATGAAAAGAGATCAACTAGGTGGTTATTGTTTTAAGGCTTGTGGGTTTGACAAGATTATTAAGAATTGTGTTGAAGGTATATTTAAAGTTCATCCAACAAAATTTTTATAACTTTTGATTTCCCAGCATTAAAAACATCAAATTTTGTTATTTTTATAAAGGCACATTTTTGGTGGGGGGGGGAAATAGCTGTATTAACTTTCTATGTTGAAATTAACAGAAATAATAGAGTATTTTAAAGTGTTTTTTTTTTTAATTGACCAGTTTAATTGTACAACTAGTAATGATTTATTCTTTTAAAAGCTCTTTGATTAATATTATTCAGGAGCTTTAATCGTATTTTTGATATCTTGATATTTTTGTTTGTGTAAATTACTAAACTGGTTTAATAAATATTTAGAAGAGTGGATTAACCTATTCAACAATATATATATATATATATATTTTTGTTTGTGTAAATTACTAAACTGGTTTAATAAATATTTAGAAGAGTGGATTAACCTATTCAACAATTGATTCCCCATCACTGTTGAAACAAACAAACAAACAACAACAACAACAAAAAATAGAGAGTAAAATATTTCTAAGTTTTCAAAGAATCTTTGCTTCTATTTGAGGGACTCTGGTGGCTCAGGGCCTAAAGCATTTGATTGCTAACTAGAAGGTTGGTGATTCTAACCCACAGGAATTGACAAAATGGTAGTGAATTTTTGTGTTTGTTTGTTTGTTTGTTTTAGTTTCTGGTCTACTCCTATTGGATAATGTCAACATGCTTAGCAAGTTCTAAAAGGTCCTCAATCATCAGGTTCCAAACTCATTTTCTGGCTTATCCCTGATATTGTATGACTGTTTTTCCTCACCATTATCATCTACCATGTCCTGTATGTCTGTTATCCATATTTATTTTTTTGTTTGTCTGTTTTCTTTAGCCAAGACAGGCCATGCCCTTTTACAAATTTATGTGAACAAATGTACTATTTTTTTCTACTGGAACAGGATTACCTAAACATTTTTGGACACATACTATTGTAAAATGTAAAATATATATCATATATTGTACAAATCTTAAAGGCACACTTTGTTCTGATTTTACAAAGGAAATATATCTGTGTAATCACTATTGTGATCAAGATATAGAAATTATTAGCATCTTATAAGCTCCCTTCATGTCCCTTGTCAGTATATCTTTCTCTCAGTCTCCATCATTAGAGTCACTTGCCACTTTTTGAGAACAGTTGAAGACAGATAAATTTGCTATATGTTCTATTAAAATACAAATTTATACAATTTATTTATACAATTGGGAGCTCTCGTGATGTAGTGCCTAAAGCATTTGACTGCAAACCAGAAGGCTGGCAGTTCAAACCCACCAGCCACTCCTAGGAGGGAAGATTGGGCAATCTACTTCCATAGTGATACTACCTCGGAAACCCAAGGAGGGGTCACTATGAATCGGGATTGACTCAACAGCAGTGAGTTTTTTTATTATTATTATTATTTTTATTTATACTTCTTTTGGTATAGTGTTTAAGGCATTTGACTGCTAATCATAATGTTGGTGTTTGGAACTGAACAGGTTTTCTGCAGAAGAATGATGAGGCAATCTGCTTCTGTAAAGATTTACAGCCTTGGAAACCCAATGGGGTCATTATGAGTCTGAATCATCTCTACAACAGTGAGTTTGGTTTGGGTTT
>NW_006922324.1:970315-973876 GCF_000298275.1 Orycteropus afer afer
AAAAAAATATATATATATATATGTATAGCCTGAAGGTCAATTGATCTGGAATGTGCTAAATCAACAAGTAGATTTTCTTTGAAACATTTTGATGTATTTAATACTATATCAAGCTATATGATTCTATAAATAGTTTGTCATGTAGAACATACATTTATTCCATGTTTGAATTCCATTAATACATAATTATTTTATTTTTTATTATGTGTATTTATTTCTATGATTATTCAAATGTGTTAGTATAAAGAACTGGTTAGCAAAAAAGAGAAACAGTAAAACATCTAATAATATCCTAAGCTTTTTTTTTATTTTTCTACCTTAGAAAATTATTTCATGTAACAAATTTATTATTTAATGTATAATTGCTGTTATCTAGACATTTTGTGAAACCCTGTTTTTTCCAGAAGTAAAAATATTTTCTTACTTTTATTTTAGTTTTCTTCAAGGAATGATAAAAGACAAATACAAATTGTAGTTAAGTACAATGATAGAAAATTACAGGTGCTGTGAGAATCTGTCATTCTGAAATTCTGACTTCTTACTATATGTTGCTTGATAATCTGTTAAAGTTAAAATTAAATTGTGATACTAAATATGTATGAAACAATAAAATCCAAAATGAAGAAGTAAGAGAGGCAGTGAAGTGCAGAATAACAATATTGGAATAAAAAAAATATATTTTCTTCATTCTTACCTTAGAACAAATGTTCACCAACCAGAGGAACATGAAACAAAATATTTAACACACTGAGCTTTAATAATTGTTAATCTGAAAAATATAAATATATAACTTCCTTTGAAATTGGTATGATAGTATGGATAACAAAGGGAAAAATATACAAAAGCTTTCTGTATACTTTCAGGAATTAAACAGATATGCTATTATTAAAAACACTTGAATGTGTTGTTTTGTTTTTTGCTTTTTGTTTTCTTTTTCAGCAAAACAATGTATTTACATTATAGCTATCATTGAGCTGTATTCACTTGATAGAAAAATGGTATGTCATTTATTTCCATAAATAGTTTAGGTTTCCCCAGTTCCAAATTAAAATCATCAGTATCACTACCAGATGTACACTTTTATATTGATACCCCAAAATTATTTCCAAGTTTCATTTTAACTCAGATATTCTCTGAAACTGATAATGTACAAAGCCCAGTAATAATATAACTGTCAACATTAAATTGTCAGATCAATGGCATGTCAGGTTTCATTTATATTCCTGAATGTCTGGCAAAGAGTGACAGCTGCAGAGAGCTTATAATTTAGTGTCATATTATCTCAATGAATGGAGCAATTTCCATAGGAAAATACATATGAAATTAAACCTTCAAGATACAGATAATGCTTTCCTTGATTTCAAATAAATCTAATTATAAAAGGGATAAATTTTATAATTTTGACACTGTTTGAAGAAACAGAGACTGGACAATTTAACATAATTTTAAGGAACTGTTGCCATTACATTTTCCTAATGTTGGTGTATTAGATATACAAAGGTATTTGAGCAACACTCCAGTCTAAATGATATTCTGGGATACACATAAGATCTTTTTGGTATTATTGTGATTAATCTTCTTTCAATATTGGTCAAAAATAACTTCTTCATTTTTTTATTGTGCTTCATTCTATTTTAGATTTTTTTTTGGCTTTGCAGTGCCTAAGGCATTTGACGGAATTTGACTGCTAATCAGAGGGCTAGTGGTTCAAACCCACCAACCACTCCATGGAAGAAGACTGGGCAATCTACTTTCATAGAGATTTACTGCCTTGTAAACCTAATGGGGGTCACTATGAGTCAGAATTGACTTGATGGCAGTGGGTTTGGTTTGGATTGGATTTTAATACTGACAGACAAGTTCTTGAAAGCCATTTACTTCCTCTCGAGATTTTTTTATTCAAATATTTTTCAAAACTGATACCAAAGGGTAATAGAACCATGAGTTGTATTATTATAGCTAAAGAATGACAACAAAACACAACAAAAGAACAGATTTCTAATTAATATTAAAAAGCAATGTCACTAACAACTCTGAGAGGGTGGGTGATTGTTAATGAACATTCCTATTGAGTGAAGAATACATCCTACAAAGTTGGGGGAAGGGAGCCTAGACCTTTTTGTTACCTCTGTGCTACTCTAACAGAAGATACCACAAATGGGATGGCTTGAACAAACAGTTTGTTCTCTAACAGTTTGGAGGTTTAAAGTCTGAGTTCCAAGTGCCAAGCTCTAGGGTCTGGGTGAAAACCCCTCAACCTTGGGCTTCAGCTCTGCCTCCTGCTCCCGGCCCACTGAAGTGAGAGACTTTTCTTCACTTAGACAGATGCTGGCTGCTGAGACTGACAAGCTTAAGGTTGACAAGTAAAAAGGTTGAGCCCCAATGTTACTGAACCATGTGGCAGGCCATTAATTCAAGACCACTGAAAGTCCCAAGGTCAGCAGAGCATGGCAGGCTGCTGAACAAGTATAATGGCTAACTTCAGGGTTCAAGTGTGCCATAAGCTAGAGACCATTCCCCAAGGCTTCTCCTTATACACAGGAAACAAACTACATCCCTAAGGCAGCTACTCAGCTGCTCACAGTTGATTCCATCATGGAGTTGATTACCAGTCTCATCATGGGGAATACTCCATCCAGCTGCCTAGCCACTCAACTAGGCCCATCAAATTGACACACAAACTTAACTACCACAACTCTATCCCTTGTCAATTTGGCACCTGTACAGTTCTCTTTCACTGGGTGGCTCTAATCCCTTAGTTCCTGAGTGGCGACTTCACCCTCTTGGCCTGGTGGGCCTGTTCCTCTACCTCTTGGGCATGGCAGCCCTGCCCCCTCACTCTTGGGCAGCAGCTATCACTCCATCCCACTGGCTCACATGAATGAACAGACCCACCCTCCAGAACCAAGTTCCTGGAGGTCTGGCTCTTTGAAACCTAGGGGCTGTGGTGGTTCCAGCACCAAAGGTCATTGTCCTACTCTTGAGGCTGAGGCAGCTCTGCTTCCTGTTACATTGGTCTCTCCACTTCTGCTAATTAATGCCAAAGGCAATCCACTCTGCCAAGAATTTTCCTGCTCAAAGGACATTTAGCTTTCTTGCTCCATGGGCCGGCAAACCTGTTACTCCATTGCATTTTGGACACTTCTACCAATTAATGCCTGAAGGCAACCCACTCTGCCAGGAAGCCACCTACCCAATGGTGTCCAGATTTCTCCTCCATGGGCTGGTAAAGCTGTCATTGTCTCATGCCGGTCTCTGGGCTCTGCTCATGCCATCTCTCATGCCGTATGCTGGGGTGTCTCTGCCAAGGTCTCATGTCAAGGATGCACTCTACTCTTGTTGCCACATTTTAGGTATCTGTCAAAGCAGTATACCACTCTCTTGGTACCATATTCTGTTTTGGTTACTGTGATAGTTGAAGATGTGTCAACTTGGCTGGACTCCACTTGTGAGTGGTGGTTCCCATGATGGATCACATGACTGTGTCCTAAGCGGCCGGTCAGTCTAGGGGGAGTTTCCCCAGGGGTGTGGCCTACCTGTAATACTATCCCAGGGACAAAC
>NW_006922324.1:980356-982452 GCF_000298275.1 Orycteropus afer afer
CTTCTGAACAAGATCACTGCTACATGCAGTGTTCAAGTGTGCTGTAAGCTAGGGACCATTCTCCAAGATTTCTCCTTATATATGGGAAACAGACCACATCCCTAAGGCAGCCTCAGCTGCTCAGAATAGATTCCATCATAGAGGTGATTACCAATGTCATCATGGGGAATACTACATCCAGCTGCCCAGCCACTCAACCAGGCCTATCCAAATTGACACACAAACTTAACTACCACACTAGATTAATCATTTGCTCATATTAAGAAAAAAAAAAATGACATTTAAAAACATCTCTTGATTCTTTTGAATAATTCAGTAGATTGAGGCCTAAAGTAGTTGGCCTCTCATGATAATATACCTTAATATGTTTTTGGAAATGAAAATGTATACCTTGAGCTGAGTACAGTTCATAAATTAAAAAGTTCCCATAAAATGAACAAAATTCTGAATTCCAGGAGAGCAGCTTGTGAGAATGAAGGCCTGCATCTCTCTGGTTAAAAAAAAAAAAAAAAAAAAAGGAGGAGCAAGGAGGAGAGAGAGAGGTGAGATTGCCTAAGGCACAATAATGCAAGCAAGTGTTTTGAGGCAAAATTGATTTTTAAAGAATATTGGGTTTGGAAGCTCAAAAGGAGCAAAGTACTTTCAAGAAAATAGATGTAACTTACATTAGTGATTTATTGTTTGGGGCTACCATAAAATTCCTCTATTAACATAAACATTCATTAATATTTAGCTACAAACAAAACAAAACAAACATACAAAGAAAAACCCTTCCAAGACACTAGACATATTTTGTAGAAATCTAGAAAACTGCTATGTTCCATACTTGCAAGCTAATTTAGAAAGAGAAATATTTTTACCAGCCGCAAGAGGCAAAACAGGTAAGATAAGAATGCAGAGAAAATATAGCACCAAAAAAAGGATAGTAAAGTAAAAGGTAATTAAGTCTCTGAGATCTTCAGCATTTGGCAGCAAGCCTGGAGCCATTTTTACTTTCGTAATCAAAGTTTTCAAAAAAAGATGAAAAATATTCCCAAATAAAATGAACAGTATGTATGTATCACTTTTTCTTCTTCAATTTTCATTTTCTTCTATAATTCATCTATTCAGCAATATAAATTGCACCTATTGTAAGTCTTAGGAATATAGCAGTGAAGCAAAGAATAAGAATCTCTACCTCAAAGAACTCACATTCTGGTGGGAAAACAGAAAACATAATAAATACAGAAATCAATTTGGGAAATGCAGTGGAAATATGAACAGGTGAAGAAATGATTGCACTTTCCATTGAGTGGAATTGTAAATCTCACTGATAAGATAATATCTGAGCAAGTCAGTGAAAAATCTGATATGTTTGAGGGAGCAAGAGAGACAGTGTGACTGGAATAGAATGGGCATAAAAGAAAAAGACCACATTTGTTTCCACCCTGAGAGAAATGTGGTACCCTCAGTTTGAGCAGAAGATCACATGGTCTCATTTAGTTTAAAAGAGACACTCTGGTTGCTGCATTAAACTTAAACTGAAGGGGGACAGGATAAAAGCAATGTCCAATTGATGTACAACTCCCTGAGGAAAAAAAAAAAACCCTGGGAGCATATTATATTAAAAATTCAAGGTACATAACAAACAAGTACTACTTCACTACAGACATAAAAATATTACTAGTATTACTACTGTATTATTAGGACCTCTGGTAGCATAGTGCCTAAGGCACTTGACTACTAACCAAAAAGCTGGGGGTTCAAATCCACTAGCCACTCCTCGGAAGGAAGACTGGGCCATCTACTTCCTTAGTAATACTGCCTTGGCAACCCAAGGAAGGGTCACTATGAGTCATGGCCAACTCGATGGCACATAACAACAACTATACAACTGTATTATTATGTTAAAAATGTTTTAGTGTATCATGAAGTGTTTCTTTATTTTTATTTCTTTATTTTTTATGCATAGAAAGGTATGCTATATACTACATACTGAGCAAACATTTGATTAATTGATGTTAAGAACCGTATGTAACTATTCTGATTTATATACAAATTAGAGTTAAAGACAAATTTAGGGACAAAACTTGTTTATAATCTAGGGACTGTCTGTA
>NW_006922324.1:982582-992004 GCF_000298275.1 Orycteropus afer afer
TGACAGTACAAGAAGTTGAGGATGATGCCAAGATTGTTGGATTGATTGACTGGAATTCAGCAATTAAATTGCCATTAATTGAAAGAAAAATGTTGTAGATAGGTCACATTTGGAATAACATATCACACATTCATTTCAATCCTAATAAATTTGAAATTTCTATCACTTCACAAGGGATAAATAACAAACAGACATTTGAATAATAGTCTAGAAAAGCAATGGTAGACTAACTACTGTCCACAGGCTAAATCAGGTTCTCTGTCAGTTTTGTAAATAGTTTAATGGAACACACCCATGTTTACTTGCTTAGCTTCTCTATGGTTGCATTGAGAATACAATAGCATAGTTGAGTTGCCAAAGGGGCAGGGAGGCTGCATCGTCTGACCTCCTCTAACCCCACAAGAGGAAGACAAAATCACTATCAGCAGCTCAAGGCATATTCCTGCAAGGCCAGCCATGCTGCCTCCCTCCAGCCCTTACGCCAACCCTGACACCAACCGTTCCTCTTGCAGCACACACCACCTTTCTGCTGGGTTCAATAATTCACTGCAGTGGCCACATAGAACTCACAGATTATGGGGTTTATCAGGGAAGCACCAAGCTACAATTCAAGTTCAGGAAAAATGCTCACTCTCTCTCAGCCCACCATCTCTCAGCCAACAGTCTCTCACAGCCACTCTCCCAGCAGTGCATTTCTCTTGGCATCTCTTTCTCAGTAGCATGTGTCTCTCAGGAGCTCGTGTCTCTCAGGAGCATATTTCTCTCGGCAGCACGTCTTTCTCAGCTAGCAGTCAGAGAGACCTCTTCTGCCTTTAGGAGGCCCCCTTTTGAGCCTGGCAGAGCGGCCAAACTAACCAATCATAACATCAG
The DNA here is from genome assembly GCF_000298275.1 of Orycteropus afer afer. Lineage (NCBI taxonomy): Eukaryota > Metazoa > Chordata > Mammalia > Tubulidentata > Orycteropodidae > Orycteropus > Orycteropus afer. Next base: position 983,453 of record NW_006922324.1, read on the forward strand.
AATTCTAAGCACCTGAGAGAGAGCAAACTTCCCAGAATATTGCTTTGTGGCACTACTCAACAGAAATACCCTAGGTGGATAACTTTAGCAATCAGGAGCTCATCAGTTGCTCATTGCAAATTCCACCTTGGAGTTTACCAAGACGTATGAGTAGAAAAGCCAAAGCCATACTAAATAATTTACTACACCGCAGGAGTCTTTGCAATAGAGATCATATGGTTGCAAAGCCTAAAATATTTACTATTTGGATTTTACAAAACAATTTACTGAACTATCACTGATTTTCAGGGACAAATCTAAGCTGGAAATATAAACTTGCAATCTTCAGATAACAAACACATACCAATCCTACTGCCATTGGATAAATTCCAAGCCATAGCAAAACTTTAGCACAGAGTAGAACTGCCCTAAAGGATTTCCAAGGCTGTAAATCTTTACAGAAGCAGACTGCCTCATCTTTCTGCCATGGAGTAGCTAGGGGTTTGTTTGAACCACTACCACTGATTTTTTAGTTATCAGCTGAATGCATTAACCACTATGCAACCAGTGTTCCTCTCTACAGATATAGCTAATATTTAATGCTATGAGACTACATGGGCATAAAGACAGGTAGAAAAGAAGTTCAAGGACAAAAATACCATGACGTATATAACATGATGCCAAATTCCATTCCACAATTTATGCTAATCTTACTTTATTTTTCCATCCCTTCTCATGAATAGAAGTGTCCCTGAGTAGTGCAAATGGCTAAAATGCTCATCTGCTTATCAGAAGGTTGGAAATTTGAGTACATGCAGAGCATAAATCCATCCTACCAGAAGTGCAGCTGGAATCCTTCTTAGAAGCTATTGGTGACATACTTCATCTCAACAACTTTGCTTATGTCAGAAAGGACCAGTCCCTGGAAGATATCATGCTTGGTGAAGTAGAAGGTTAGAGAAAAAGGGGAAGACCCTTACTTAACAACATGAATTGACACAGTAGCTGCAAAGATGGGCTTAAGTGTAGCAGGGATTTTGAGATGGCACATGACCTAGCAGTGTTTCATTCTCTTGTACAAAGGGTCACTATGAGTTGGAATCGACTCCATGGCCTCTAACAACAACAACAGAGCACCTTCAAAAAAATGCTGGCAACAGTCTTCTGAAAATTGGCCATTGAAAATTTTATGTAGCAAAGTTCTATTCTAACTTTCATGGGGTCACCATGATTCATAGTTGGCTACATGACAAGTGGTTATTATGACTATTTGTTGTTGTTGTTTAGGTGCCATTGAATCAGATTCAACTCATAGAGATGCTATGTACAACAGAACAAAACACTGCCCAATCCTGTGCCATCTTCACAATCCTTGCTACATCTGAACCTATTGTTACAGCCACTGTGTCAATTCATTTTGTTTAGACCTTCCCTTTTTTCACTGACCCTCCACTTTACCAAGCATAATATCCTTCTCTAGAGAATGGTCCCTTCTGACATCAGGACCAAACTAGGTGAGATGAAGTCTGGCCATTTTCATTTCCAAGGAATTCTGGCTGCATTTCTTCCAGGAGAGATCTGTTAGTTCTTCTGGGAGTCCATGGTACTTTCAGTATTCTTTGGCAACACCATAACTCAAAAGAATGAATTTTTCTTTTCCTTATTCATTATCCAGCTTTCACATGCATATGAGGTGATGGATAATATTTTGGCTTGGGTTAGGTCCACCTTAGTCTTCAAAGAGTTATCTTTGCTCCTCAGCACTTGAAAGAGGTCTTTTGCAGCAGATATGCCTAATGCAATATGTCCTCTGATTTCTTAACTGCTGCTTCCATTGGTGTTGATGGTGGAAAAAGTACTATGAAATCTTTAACCACTTCAATCTTTTCTCCATTTATGGTGATGATGCTTATTGATATTGTTTCCTGTCTTCTACTAAATACTTCAGGTAGTTTCTTATTTAAGTCTTAGAGAAGTAGCATCTATACTTTGTACCAGTGAATTTTAAAACTATAACTAAAGTGTCCATAAGGTGTGTTTAATTAATACAAAAATTGTATAAGCCACTAAAAGAGTGAAATTTCAATGCAGTATCTAGATCATTTTTAGATTATACATTAAAAATATATTTCTAGTGCACAACTGATCCTATTAAGCTATTGTTTGAAGTATAAGACTAATATGCATGTGGTCACTATGAGTGACTAACTGGCAGATGAGTGGTAGATAACAACAGCTCCCTATATTTGTGTATTTGTATTCTCTTTCACGTTCTACGCAGACATGATCTGGACTGAAAATGTGTGCTTAATTTGTGTTATATTCAGGGTTCCACATTATACAAAACATTTGGACTGGTTTAAGTATAATGGGATATATCACAGGAATTCACAATCAACTGGAAGACTGAAGAAAATGTTTACGCTGATTTTCTGAGAATATTTTTATATACCACCCTGTAGAACTGAGCAACTAAGAAAGCTGGTTGTTACTACCATAAACTAGAAGCTGCAAAAACAGCAAAATTCTCCTAAACTCTTCAGAACTACGGTCCTTGCCCCACTGAAATGCAATTGCCAAATTAGGAAGATGATTTCTGAGTCACAGAAGTGTTGCCCTTTGAGGGCTTGAAATCATGGAAGTTTTGGTACCAACAGCAACCATAAAATGGACATAATGCATCTTGATTCCCTTCTCAAATAATGGATATAACAATCAAAATAATGTCTATGGACTTTTTATAGCAAAAACCTAAGCTACTTCTAAAATCTAGGCTAGACGGAAATCTAGAAAAATGATATTTTAGGTACCCTGCAAACAAGGAAGGCTTACTAAAAGAGTTTTTGAATGTTTATTGAGCAAGACAATTATTAGTCTCTGCTGCTATATCCTCAAAAGTGAAGAAACTGAGCATTGTAATGGATACAATGTAAACCTAGGTCTGTTTTTAATTGAACATTATTTCTGTTTTGATTGGAATCTTCATATAAAGCCTAATAATATTGTAAGAATAATTTTAAACATGATAGTTCATATTTTAAAAGTGCTGAGTTGGATTTTTCTATTTTGATCACTATTAAGATTATGATTTTGAAAAAAAAATATAATTCAGCAAAATGTTAAACACATTGTTGCCAAACTCTATATCAATTGGATTAAGTTGATATATTTTGATAATAAATAATCAATGTTGTAAACAATCTCAATGTACTTTTTATATAATCCAGAGAGAGGGTATAGCATGAGGAAAAGAGGAAGACAAGTATTCATCCCATTTCATGGGCTGAAATTCAAAAGCTTTAATTAAAACTTCAATTTCTTTATCTCTGGCTTTAGTGTACTAACTGCTCTTCCATGTAAGAGTATAGATTTTATTCTATCACTGATAGCATTTGATGATGAATGGGATACCATTACTCTTTAATTTGTCACTCCCAGCATAGTAGAACATATGGTTGTCAGATTTAAAATGTGTGATATTAGTAGATTCAGCTCACTAAGACCTAGGATATATCAATCTATATGCTTTTCATTTCATTTTTTACAACTTGCAATGTTTCTAGATTCATACTTCACACATTTGAATTATTAATGAACGTTTGCCCCTATTTCTTCCCATTTTGTGTTGTGCAACACAAGAAAATAAAGAACCCCAAAGCTTTATTTACTCCATTCATGTCAATAAGGTAGACTCTACTTTAAGGAGGCGACTCTTCCTCTGTTGTATTTTCAGTGGCTTCCAACCTGAGGAGCTCATATTTTGGGATTTTATCAGACAACGTTTCTCTGCTATTCATAAGTTTTCAGTGGTCAGTTCTTTCAGAAATGGACCACCACTTCTTCCTCCTAGTCTGTCTTACTCTGGAAGCTCTACTGAAACCTGTTCACCATGAGTGACCCTGCTGGTATTTGAAATACCAGTGGCATAGCTTCCAGCCTCACAGCAACACATAAGTCCCAACATGACAACAAACTGACAGACAAGTGGTAGAAAGGGAAGTTAGTACTAATAAAATGTTATTTTTAGTTTATTGGGCTTGGATGACTTATGCACTACAATACATCAGAGCACATTTAAAATAACTATAAATCATTGATATTTATACTAGGAGCACTGGTGATGTAACCCTAAAGCACTAGGCTACTAACTGAAAGGTTGACTGTTCAAACCTACCTAGTGTTCCATATGAGAAAGACTAGAATATCTTCTCCTATAGAGATTTAATCTAAGAAAACCCTATGGGTAGTTCTGCTCTGTCAGATGAGATATTTATGAGATTAAATGGACTTGATCACGCCCAACAACAACATAGTATCGCTTCATTAATTAAATTTTGCCTTGTCAGTTTTAATTTGAGACAAAAAAATAAAAATAAAAATTCACTGTCTTCCAGTCATTTCCAACTCATAGTGACCCTTCTTTGGGTTTCTGAGGCCATATTTCTACAGAAGTAGATTGACCAATCTTTCTTCCAAGGAGTGGCTGGTGGGTTTGAATGGCCAACCTTCTGGTTAGCAGTCAAATGCCTTAGGCACTGTACCACCAAACTATCTAAAATAGAATGAGGCATAATAGAATAATGACTCTTAAAACTTTGGGCCTGAGATACGACTCACTCCCAAGGATTGGCTTTCAGCCCAACAGTAGAAAGACTTACATGGACAACACCCAACCCAGTGCGATGCACCCAGCTACTCTAAGCAGATATACCCCTTGGAGGAATCGGCCATGGGGCATAAGAGGGGCAGCATTCACATGGAAGGAAAGCTGGACAGACAAGAATGCATAACGAAGAAAAGCACAGGGAGGGAGGTTCACAGGGAAGGGAGGAGAGGAGAGTGGGTTATGGTTGGGGATGATAATTGGGGCATGAAATCAAATGTACACAAACTGTTTATATTCAACAATAAATTGTATTCAAAAATAAATTTTGCTCTGTAAATCATATAATTGCTTATTAAGTGTTGGTCATTGTGCTACTACTTAAAATTTCCATGTTAGATTCTGAGATTTTGTAAAATTGAACTTCTCAAAATTAAATGAAAAGCTAATGTTTAACTTAGGGGATGTATCAATTTAATAGCATATGCCTATTTCACAGTGAATTATTTTTCATGATCTCCTCTTTTAAATATTTGTAAAGGTAATTTTAATACAATAAACATATTGATATAGAAAGCAAATAAGAACAGATTAGGCTGAGACTTGGAGAAAGACAATAGTGTATACTATTTACCCTGTACTGTATTGGGAAGAACCTTGCTTTATTATTTGTTAAATCATTACTAATCAGGTGTTCATAATTCATAGACTACAGAGATTTTAATAGGCAGATGTCAAAAAGACAAGCCTGGTTCTATATGTCCTTTACAATGTGTCCAATAAACTTTGTAACTCCCCTAAACTGTTTAAATGTTGACTCAACATTACATGCATAAATAATGCTGGAAAGTACTATTTGCAGTAAAGAATAAACATAAGACAAAGCTGTTTTTTAAAACAAAAATAAAGACATAATACTGAAGCAAGCCATATAAAAAAGCTAACATATCCAACCAAATCTTAGCTATCTTTTCTTACTCTAGTTAGTGGAAGAGGGGATAATCTAACTATAAAACTGGCAATGTTCTGTACTTTGGTACACTTCTGTACTTTAGATATTAGAGTGCTATGTAGCCTAAATTAATTCCTCTACAGTCATTTAAATTTTATACTGAAAAAACCTTGACACATTATACATTTCCTTCTTTCTTAGAATATGAAGGAAACAAACTCATCCTTTTAAAATGCCTAATCACCTTTTCAAGTGCTATTGAGTGAATAAAATATATTTATGGGGGGGGGGAAATCTTCCTATCCCTCATATTGTACAGAAAAATCAAAACCTGATAAATTAGATTGTAGATATAAATATAAGTATTAAAGCACATAGGGTTTAGGGAAAAGAGAAAAACAATGACAACATATGAGAGCATCCTCCTTACCATAAATTAGGCAAATATATTTTTAAACAAAATGCAAACTACTTTAACAAAAGTTTAAAATATATACTTAAAAATTTTATGTAGGCATGTATGACAAATATGCATTCAAAACTTCTGTTCATTATAAGATATTAAAGAGTGAAATTCAATGTATTAAATAAGATAATATTTCAATATATATATATATATATATATATCTGATAAAATACTTACAATAAGTATGTGTGTTTGTGGTATATATAATATAAAGTTTGTGGGTGGCACAAATGATTGTATGCTCAACTACAAACCCAAAGGTTGGCAGTTCTAACCCACCCAGAGGCACATTGAAACATAAGCATGGTGATCTGCTTCTGAAAGGTCACTGACTAAGCACAATAACACACGCACACACATATATATGAAAATACTACAGAATGTGAGGGGGAGGTCGTGAAGAGGCACTTCACTAGAGAAAGTAACTAAATGGCTAATACAAATGTGAAAAGGGACTTATATTCTTTTATGACCAGGGAAATATGAATTAAAACTATAATGTGCTATAAGTTCATATGCACTACAATAGCAAAAAATAAAAAAAAGATCGTGTAGTGGATATTAAGGTGTGTCTCTCACACCTGTTTTTGATGAATGAAGTAGTCTAAAAATTCTCAGCCACCTAGTCCCACCTTAACATTCTTCTCCGTGGCAACATGAACTTAATATTAGATTGATTTTGAAGCATACACTGGGAAAATTCTGAAGAGACATCTCAGTTCCAGAGCTTGCCGTGGGATTGACTGATGCTTTTGTTGTGATTGCATAATAATTCAAGTAACCTCCTGACTAATTTAGCTTTCTGCCCTACCCCAAGCCCTCTGAGCATACCAAAGTGGTCAACTCCTCCCAAACAAATCCTAGTGTTTCCTACTTGTTTCAAGATGATGTGGAGAGCTTTGTCTTGTAAAGGCAATCTATATTTCTTCACAATCTGCAAAGATTTTTCATCCTGGACACCAGAAAAGTAAAGAGAATTAATTCAAAATTAACCAAGCAGCGAAATATAGAGTCTTCTAAAGGAGCTCTGGTAACATATTGCCTAAGGCACTTGACTGCAAACCAGAAGGCTGGTGGTTCAAACCCACCAGCCACTCCTCAGAAGGAAGGCTGAACAATCTACTTCCATGGTGATATCACCTTAGAAACCCAAGGAGGGGTCGCTATGAGTTGGGACCAACTCCACAGCACATAGCAACAACAACAAAAGAGGAAAGGGAGTATAGAGTAGAAAAACAGGACCTAGCTTACAAATATCTGCAGAAGCCAGGAGAGTATGCTTGGGACTATTTCCTGAAAGTGCTGAGCAAGGAGGAAGGAAGTTAATGTTAGGCAAGAGAGATTTTATTAACATAGAAGTACTCCCCATGATACATAATTTCATGCATGACAAGTATACTGTCTTATTTATTGAATAGATGGCTCTTACAAGCTTGGAGAATTTATTTTCATCCCCACAATCATGGGCTTTTAGAGTTTAGAAGGTTGAAATTCTAGATGCATAATACTTCTACTAGACAACATAGCAAAAATCAAATAAAATTTCAAATTATGCTGCCACTCAGTCAAATAAGGATATAGGTTCCAAGGAAATTGAATAGGGAAGGAGAGGATTCTTCATGCTGGCCTGTAAAATTGACCCTAACCAGGATAAAGTAGAACTGATATTACTGAATGGACAACCTACTGTTATTGAGTCAATTGTGACTCATAGCGGCCCCATTGAGTTTCTAAGATTATAAATCTTTATGGAAGTAGACTCACTCATCTTCCTCCCTCAGTGCTGCTGGTGAGTTTCAAATGCTGATCTGTTGGTTATCAGCCAAAAGCCATAGCCACTATGCCACCAGGGTTTCTGACTAAGTGAGCAAGATATGTTTAATAATAAAGTAATCAAATGGGTATCTTTTGGTAATCATTTGACAAATATTCCTGGTAAATGGACAAGTGTACAAATAATAGTCCAAGAAGGGCATGGTGACCTGAGGTACATATGATTCAGAGATGAGAGTCTGGATTAACCATTCATTAATCCACTTAGATCAACAGAGGTACTAGCTAAGAGTCAGTGGAATCTAGAAGGACTGGTAGAAGAAGTAGAAGGTGAGTATCATTTACAGCCTTGAAAACATCCTCCGTGTCATGGACATAAGATCAACCTACTCCTACTTCTCTTGCAAAATTTTCTTAGGAAAAAATGGTGCAATATAATCCTAGAGAAGATGTTCTTAGAACTTGCCCTTTGAAAGTGATGCAGTAAGAAAACAATGATATGATAAGCTAGAAAAATATCAAGCGTTATTGCATTTATCATTGGGAAAAACTCATCTATGATAATTTAGAGAGTGAAGAATGTACTAAGAATGTTTATGGCAACAGGTGAAACATGTTGCTGTGCATATGAGTTTGAAGCCCTGGCAGAGTTTTATAGGAATTATGTGAAGTAAATGAACTCAGAACAATTGAACTGGTTTGTAAAAAGAGTTGAAAAAGAATAGTGTATATGTATATATATATATATGTGTGTGTGTGTGTGTGTGTGTGTGAAATTA
>NW_006922324.1:992104-1004117 GCF_000298275.1 Orycteropus afer afer
TGTGTGTGTGTGTGTGTGTGTGTGTGAAATTACACATTTTGCAAAGAAAATGCAACTATTTCTTATCTCCTATCAGTAAAAAAACTAAAATTTAGAAGTACATTATGTGCCAAAGAGAAAATTAAACTCATCCTAGAGTCAAAGCCCAAATGAAGGACACAATATCATTTTCCAAACTCTTAAGATGACTTAAGAAATATTTCTGTTGGGCAAAATTGTGTTGTGCCAAAATAGTAAGGAAATTGATATGTTAAAGCTAATAATTTCAATATATATTTAGATAATTGGAGAGTGAGGCACATGTCAGAAAAGAGTTGTAGGTGTAACTATTGGCACGTGGAGCTAAATTCACTCAAACAGATAAAATTTAAATCAATTTCTGAGAGAGTTGTATTACCAAATAAAAATACTATGACTCTTCAAGACTTCAAGAGACATATGAACACTCATCTTCCATGATCAGGAAACAAGCTGAAATATCTGTTCAGCTTTCTAATATTTTCCAATGCAATTTTCACAAATAGTTTAATGAAAAACAAATCACTGTCAAGAGGGAGCAAGAAGAGCAATGGAAAAATAGTACTGGGAACTTTTCTTAGGGAGCGAATGTGACCTCATCTAGAACCACTCCTCTTCCTGAGATAAGGGTACATTCCCACACCAAAAAAGGGTTCATCTATACTTCATAATCACTGTGGTAGATTGGAAGACTGTGTACTCCCATTCTACTCCTTTGCAAAGAGAAAAATTAATTATAATCATTGCATCCCTCTTTATCTATCTATCTATCTATCTATCTATCTATCTATTTATTTATTTATGTGTGTGTGTTTTGGGTGAAAATTTACAGAGCAAATTCACTTTCCCTACAGCAGTTCACATTCATTTTATCTCATGACATTGACCACAATTTACCACAATGCAACAGCTCCCCTCCCACTTCCTCCCAACAGCCACCTCCCCCCTGTGTCAATCTCCCCATGCACTCCTGCCCCCTGAGCTGTCTCCCTGTTGTATCCCTCTTCTATTATTGTAATTTTAAGAATGGGCTGGGCTTCTATTCATATCTTCCTTGGGAACATCCTTTTGTCATGCAAAAGGAGAGAAGTGAATATCTGTGACCAGTGAGAGAACTGTGATAGATTTTATTTTTGTTTCAAATTATTTATATTAGATCCCTGTGAAGTGTAAGTATTCTGCCCCATCCCATTTATCATAAGCTTTTTCTTCCCTCCTCCCCCATATGGCTTGCTTTGACCAATGAAATTGGAGCAAAAATGAAATATGGATGTGTGACACATCTGAGATTAGTCTTTAAAGTCATCTCTTTTTTCCACCAATGTTTTACTTATTTTCACTCATCCTCATCAGTATAATGTCCTTATCCTCTTCTCCATTCTACTTCTTCAGCTTGGCGTCTGGAATGGGTGAAAATAAGAAACAGAGCATCAACTATAGGGAACCCACATGGAAAACAATTGAGGAATAATTTTGGTTTTGTTTGTTACAATAAACTAACTTTGAGAAAGCTGACCAATGCAGAAATTAGCTTAAAAATTATTAGATCCAAAAATTTGAATCTTCCATATAAAGTGTATCAACTATACAGCTATGATGTAATAGTATGACCAGGTTCATCTTTCCAAATAAATATTTTTTTCCGTAGTCTCAGATTTTCTTTACTATATTGTTCTTTTGTGCTCATCATAGCATTTTACTTTAACTACAAGAACATTTGAGACCTGGAAACAACAACAAAATAGAGGCGGTGAAGAATGGTAAATCCAGACTGCTAATAAATACTCTTAATATTTCCCTTCTGTTGATGAACAGTGTACCTGAAACTTCTCAGCAATTTTTGACTGGTATTTTGATTCTGTATTTTCCTTTTTCTTTGAACCCAATAACATGCGGCAGTCAAGAGAATTGCTACCAGAATAAACATGCATTGCTGTTCATCACTTGAATAAATAGTGGATAAAAACAGAGAAAGGAAAATTTTATGAATGATAGCATATTTTTAGTATAAACCTGGGACATTAGGCAAGGCTGACTCCTAAGTTTCTTTTCATTATATTAAAAAATATATTTCAATATTTTATATTTCAGTAAGATTTTAATTTCTGTCAGAAACTTGAATATAAAATTGAAATAATTAAATATTTTACTGATAATTAGCTTTCTTTTCAGAAGTTTTTTTTAAATACCTTACAGATTTATACAAAGAGTATTTTGATTAATTGTTTTTTCATATATTAGCGATACAAACCAAATTTGGTGATGAGTGTTATTTTCATAATGTCTTGTAAACAATATACATATACACATAAAGTTTTTATAAGAATATGATCTCTTATATTTAATGGGATACTTAATTGAAAATGGGGCAGGAAAGAATTATTATGCTTAATAGGGATAAGCTGCATATAATTTCTGACATTCTTATATTTAATAAGCACATATATGGTACAATTAAGAAACTATAGAGGGAGAGGGGCTCAATTTTTCACACTTCTTTCCTACAATGACATACATAAGATTATGATTGGAGACTCAATACTTTATATCTGGAAATTAAATTTATTATTCAATGTGTTAATTATATCTTCATAAAAGAATACTTTAGTTTGCCTTGTAATGGGAAGTAGTAATTAAACATTTCCAGCCACATTCCTATGGGCTATCTTTCTCTTAGTAAATAATAATCATGAAAGAAATTCAGGGTATAATAACAAGAAAATTTTTTAAAAATACGTATTTCAGGCAGTAAATGTCTAATGATGACCTTATAGAGTCAGATTCTATTTTTTGCCGGATCAACTCTGTGTATAAAAGCAAGATGAAGTGTATGCTTCAGATAGATAGAACAGTTATAAAATGAGTTGCATTTAATGGTTTCTCAGATTCAATACCACAGAAACAAGATCATCACAGAAACATTTAAGATCTGTTTTGTTAGCATGTTTTCTTTCTAGAGAAAGAGTGATTACACACAACACTCTAAACAAGTATTTTTTGAGCTTGTAATCTTCAGAACTCAACTATTTTTCAAAATTAATATACAAAAGTCACCAGTGAAAACATAATTTCTTACTTGCTGTTTTCACAATTAGGTAAAACGTAGTTTCTCTAAAGGGACTATGAACCTACAGTGGAGCACACTCAGAACAAAAAGCACTAGAGTAATTTACAAAATAAATTGTTTATTGTTGTTGTTGTTCTGTGCCATCGAATTGGACCCGACTCATAGTACCAGTCAAGTGCCTTAGGCGCTTTGCAAATTGTATATATCCATATGTGTAGGTGTGCGCGCACATGTGTGTAGTTAAAGACACATGCACAAGAAGGATGTATGTATTGATGAATTCTTCTTGCAACTGTCAAAAAGAATAATCTTTAATTATCATCCATGCTAATGGTATAGAAGCCTACATGTAGCCAATACTAACTATTGAGTTCCAATGTGAAGATTAGTTGAAACTGTTACTTATTGTTCATAAATAATAACTTGTCTTATAATAATTAGAATCCAAATATTTTGATTAACCAAAACAAAATAAAATAATTAGTATAATTATCCTGGGAGGAATATCTACATCAGTCATTTGATAATACATCAAATTGAGAGGCAGGGAAATTATCTAGCTGATGTCAGATCAACTATAGAGTTAGTATAAAATGACTACATTTGAAAACTGTGTTCCTTGGATTTTATACCACCCTGAGACCACATTTGTTTTAGAGTTTACAATCACTAATCATCATACATTTAAATAGCTTTCCATATATTATATAACCATTATATTGGAACTAATTTGATTCAGGGCTTTCATCACACTTTCCTTTCTAAATTTTATTTTTACATAATTAGTCAATTAGGCATAAGCTACTCATTAAATGCCAACTGTGTGCTAAATAGATGAGAAAACAGGCCTTTATGGGAACTATGTATTTTAAAGTACACAAGTGAAATAAGGAAACTCCTGTTTTAGAAGATTGATTCTTTTGAATTTCTTCTCATCTGCTAATATTGGAGGCAGGTTTCATTCACCGAGCATTTGCATGTAGTAAATGAGACCTCTATACGGGTTATAGAATTCTAACAATAAAATGTTTTTTCTCTTAAAAGTTCACATTTACACTTTATATTTGCATAACAATATAAGAAAAATCACAAAATCATATATTATGAATTGCAATATTTTCCTTAAAACTCATCTATTCCAGACAATTCTGAGAAAGTTTACTGGTGACACAATGAAAAGAAAAAGCCTGGCTACTCTCCCAGTTCCATGAAAATAAAGTATGTGATACTGGGTTATAAAATGGGTAATGATAGATGCCTGTGCACAATTTACAACTTTCAAGATGAGGTGAAATTTTGTAGGAGATGAAAAGTTGATAAATTGGTCTGTTATTCATTAATGATGTGCCTCATTTCTCTTCCGTTATCACGATGATAATTGGGTCAGGCGAGGTATATATATCTTATATGCATACATATGTGGTAGTTCAGTTTCTGTGTCAACTTTGCTGGGCCTGGTTGAGTGGCTGAGCAGCTGGATGTAATGCTCCCCATGATGAGACTGGTAATCAACTCCATGGTAGAATCTAGTGTGAGCAGCTGAATAGCTACCTTAGGGGATGTGGTCTGCTTCCTTTATATAAGGAGAAGCCTTGGGGAACACTCTCTAGCTTATTGCACAGTTGAACCCTGCAAGTAGCTGTGTCATTGTTCAGCAGGCTGCCATGCTCTCCTGACCTCGGAACTTTCAATGGACTTGAATTAATGGCCTGCCTTGTTGTTTGGTAACATCAGTACTGTGCCATTTTATTTGTTGACCTTGGGCTTGTTAGCCTCAGCAGCCAGTAGCTGCCTGAGGAAGAAATGTTTCTAGCTTCAGTGGGTTGGGAGAAAGAAGCAGAGCTGAAGTCCAAGGTTGAGGAGCTTTCAAACAGCTCCTAGAACCTGGCGTTTTGAACTTGGACTTCTAACCTCCTGAACTGTAAGAGAATGAACTCTAATTTGTTCAAGCCATCCCATGTGTGGTATGTTATTGTCAGAGTGGCACTAGGTAACCAAAACAGATATGGTACTGAAAGAGTGGGATGCTGCTCTAACAGATGCCTAAGATGTGGAAACAGGAGTGGAGTGTGTCCTTGACCTAAGACCCTGTCCGATAGATACTGGCATAAGGCATGAGAGACAGCAGGAGCAGAGCCAAGAGACTGACATGAGAAGCAGCAGTAGCAGAGCACAGAGACCAGAATGAGATAGCAACAGCCTTACCAGCCCATGGAGAATAAAACTGGATGCCATTGTGCAGGCAGCTTCTTGGTGGAGTGGGTTGTCTTTGGGCATTAATTGGTAAAAGAGAATGGGATGAGATGGAGTAGCCCGTTTGCCAGCCCACAGAGCAAGAGAGCTGAGTGCTTTAGAGATAGGAAGATTTCCTGCAGAGTGTGTTGCCTTTGGCCTCAGCCTCAAGAGTAAGACTATGGCCTTTGGGGGTGGAATCCCCTAGGTTTCAAAGAGCCAGACCTTCATCAACTTGGTTCTGGATTATGGGGCTGCTCGTTCATGTGAGCCAGGGGGATTGAGTTATAGCCGCTGCCCAAAAGTGACGGGGCAGGGCTGCCATGCCCAAGAGAGAGAGGAACAAGGCCCGCCAAGCCAAGGAGGTGAGGTTACCACTTAGGGACTAGGGAACTGGAGTCACCCAGTGAAGAGATCTGTACGGATACCACCCACTGAAGATCTGTACAGGTGGCAAGTTGATAATGGGTGGAATTGTGGTAGTTATGTTTATGTCAACATGGCTGGGCCTGGTTGAGTGGCTGGGCAGCTGGATATAGTATTCTCCATGATGAGGCTGGTAATCAACTCCATGGTGGAATGTACTGTGAGCAGCTGAGTAGCCACCTTAGGGAGATAGTCAGATTCCTGTATAAAAGGAGAAGGCTTGGGGAATGGTCTCTACTTATTGACACAGTTGAACCCTGCTTGTATCTGTATCTTTGTTCAGCAACCTGCCATGCTCTACTGACTTTGGGACTTTCAATGGACTTGAATTAATGGCCTGCCTTGTGGTTTGGTGATATCAGGACTGTGCATTTAATGTGTCTACCTTGGTCTTGTTAGCCTCAGTGGCCAGTAGCTGCCTGATTAAAGAGATGCTTCTCTCTCCAGCAGGCTGGGAGCAAGAGTCAGAGAGGAAGCCCAAGGTCAAGGGGCTTTCACACAGCCCCGGGAGACTGGCACTTTGAACTCGGACTTCTAGCCTCCCAAACTGTAAGAGAATGAACTCGTTTGTTCAAGCCATCCCATTTGTGGTATATTACTGTTACAGTGGCACTAGGTAACCAAAACAAAATATATACGTACATAGGGGGAAGAGAGAGAGAAAAAGAGAGACTAATGATATTTGTAAGGAGAAGAGTTATTCTTTGTGGAATGCTTTGGATATGATAGACCTGGTTTAGAATTACTTTTGGTAAATCCCAGAATTTAAGGAATATTAAACAATGTCATGCAGCCTATACAACTACTTTTATATACAGTGGAGATATCTTTGGAGCCCTACACATGCCTAAGGCATTTGACAGCTAACCAGAAGTCTGGTATTTCAAATCCACCAGCCACTCCTTGGAAGGAAGATTGGGCAATCTACTTCTGTAGTGAATCTGCCTTGGAAACCCAAGGAGGGGTCACTATGAGTCAGACCCGACTCGATGACAGTGAGTTAAAATTCTTATTATTGGGTAAAACAGCCTTCTCATTTGGTTTAGAGACCTTTCCTTTTAAACTCTTGACCAGAAAAATTCATCCAATGCAGGTAAAAAGAGGAGCCTCACTCAGAATTCCCAACATCTCTCTGCTTTATCTGTGCCTATTGATTTTTTAAATACTTTAATTTATTAGTAAAGCTTAATATTTTGTGTGAGCTTAATTTGACACTCTTTGACTTTATATAGCTTCAGCAGAGAGAATCTATAGCATAATGTTTGGTTTCTAAAATATCTTCATTTTTAAAACAACAGAAAGTATTTTCCTCCCCTATACATAAATTGTCTATGAAAGTATTACCAAATATTTAAATTAAAAAGATTATATTGAGAACACAAACATGAACTAGAATAGAAAAGTCAAAACATCTGTCTTTTATTTTCAGTAAATTTTATTTTTTAGACATTTAATCATTTCTGTTTGAAGTTTGTATTCTTGATGGAGACATAAGAAGATGAGAGAAATATAAAAACTTTATTCTTGAGATAGAATTAACATTAAAACATGTGCTTTAAAAAATCAAGTCACCAACTTTGATAAGATAAAACAAAACAAAACAAACAATATTTTCTCAAGAAAATACGTAAATAATTTCTCAGTTTGAAAAGAATTATAGGATAACACTGGACATGCAATTAGTAACTGTGGTGCTAGTGATACAGAAAGTGAGAATTGCAATAAGAATAAAGCCAATGATGTGTTATACAATTGAGTTAAGATAAATAATTAAAACATTTGTAATGTGTGGTGGGACCTCAACTCTATATGATCAGGTGGAAGACAATAAGCTACAATGTGTTAAGCACTATAATCTAGAAATTTTACACACTGGAAACATAGCACAAGTTTTTAAGACTATCACTAGGGAGATTATTTAGTACGCCCATAGTGTTCTTGCATACTAAAATCTTCTTTAAGAGTTTACATGTGGGAATGTAACACAGAATTGAACAGTCCATCTAAAAAGTGAACGGTGTACAGAAATCAATAACCCATATAAAGTTGAGACAGCCCCATGTAGGTAATATTTTTATCATCTGGTCCTGGTGAAAGCAATTCTCAAGTATCAATATTGGGTTTGAGGATATGACTCCTTTTGTCTGTCATAGAACTGTGTTAGCCATATAGAACACAGCATCAACTAGGAATGGGAATTAGGCAAGTTATAGGGACAGGAACTGGTTGTGGAATACAAATCAAAAATCTACACCTATGAACTTTAGCATAAGCCAGGAAAAGGCTCAGGCTCAAGAATATGGTGATAATGGTGCTGGAATTTGAATAACAGACCTCCAGAGCAATACAGAACAGGTTTGAACACATCTATACATACCAACAATTAAATTATCTGATGATAAAGAACATGCATCTTTCATGATTTATCTTCTGAACTCTAAATTACTGGCATTTCTTCAACTTTTCTTAAAGGCCATGATTTTACATCCTCACAATATACTAGTTCCTTTATTGGTATTTTAAGTAATTACTTTATTTTACTTTATTTCCCTGTAAAATATGGCATATACAAAACTGATCATCACACTTTAGCTTTAGTTATGAAATTAGTTAAGTATCAGATATATCTTTTTTCACACTGAATGATGCCATATCAAATATATGTGTACAACTTTAAAATATCTCTTAACTATTTAATTTTGTTAGCTGAAAACATTAACAATTTTCTTATTTAAGTACATTTTTACACATAAAGAACAATTCAATCTGTCTGCTATTCACTTTCTCCTATTTTCAATTTTTTAAAATTCTTCCCAGTATTAGATCAATTAAATGTAATGATGACCTAATAAATGACATTTACCGGGACTGATGATACTTAATTATAATACTTAATTATAATAATAGAATAATTACCTGGTCATTAGCATCCTGTTCAGTGCAGCCTCAGGTTATCTTTCCCAGAATTTCTAATAGAGGTATATGACAATATATCCCGACACTTTATGTTGTGGTGTTCTAATCTTTGCTGAAGTGATAATGCCTATTTATCTCCATGTAATTCTTTAATCCACTTTTGTGAAAAAGATATTTCTCTTGAACTCTGATTTCTCCATGTTCTTCTAATTTCCATAACAAATTCTTGTCACATTAGTTTAGGATTGAAATATTATGATATTAAATGGTTAAAATTGAGGCACAAATCAAGACCCAACTAGATGATTAGATTTGAAGCAAGACCTCTTTAAGTCTTTTGTTTGGAAAATTGGTATGAGAGCTGTTAGGGTTTTAAACCAGTGTAATGCATTTATATAGGGATTACATTGTGCACTGTTATGATTTTGATAGGATACTCAATATTACTGTTTTTGTCCTCTTGTGCCACTCTAATAGACATAATACAAATGATTGGCTTTAACAAACAGGAGTTTATTCTCTTACAGTTTAGGAGGCTGGACTTCTGAGTTTAAAGTGCCAACTCTAGGAGCTAAGTGAAGTCCCCTTTTCAATGCTGGACTTCAGTTCTACCTTTTGCTTCCAGCCGCCTAAAGCTAGAGACTTCTCTTAACTCAGGCAGCTCCCAGCTGCTGAGGCTGACAAACCCAAGAATGACAAGGAAAATGACACAGTGCCAAGATTACCAAACAACATGGCAGGCCACAAATTCAAGTTCAGAGACAGTCCCTACCACAGGACTCACTTCCTCTCTCCTGACTTCTTCTCTCTTGCCCTGCCTGCCCTGTCCTCTGCCAATTTTTTTTTTTCCTTCTATTTCTCTTACTTTTTTCTGGTGTTTAGTTTGCTTGTATTTGTCTGTTTTAAAACTAATATTATTATTAATACTTTTGTCCTTTTTACTATTCTTCACCTCCCAGGTCCTAGTTCACAACTTTTTTTTTTTTTCTTTTCCCAGTTCTTGGTTATTTATTTTTTTCTTTTTCTTTTTGCACTTTTTTTCTCATGCTTAACCCCATTCTTTGTCGTGTTTTTTTTTATTATTATTATTATTTTTTTTCCCATGTTTTTCTTCATTATTCTCCTTTTCTACCTTTTTTTCTCTTAGTGCTCTATCCTGAGACATTGCAGGTTTTCTTCTTCTTTTCTCCCCTTTTACTTTTTTGGATTACTGGTCCTGTGTGATTTCATGGTGTATTTTTTGTCCATCTGCTTCTGGTTTTTGATGGTTATTCAATTGTAATTTTTGTCTAACTGAGTGGGAGACAGCAATAGTCCCCATAAGATACAAGTACAGCCACACTTCCTGAAACTTAACTTACTGAGCAAGAGCCAGTACCACCTTCTTCACCAACAGGCCAATGATAAAAAAACCACCAAGAAGAGCTTGAATCACCCTTGGCTGATCTTTGAAAACAATTAACAGAGGTCTTAATACAATACCATGACGCCACGGAGACAACAGACTGTCACAGTCCACACAAAGAAGCAAGATAAAGTGGTAGAGACAAGGGAAAAGGATACAGACCTAGAACGCATCCCTGAGGATGAAGCAGCATTGGAAATTTCCAATAAGGAATTCAAAAGAATTATATTTAGGTATCTTCGAAGGAATGAGAGACAGACCAAAGAAAACACAGAAAAATTCCAAGAAGAATTTTGGAAGAAAATACAAGAACAAAATGACACAATACGTGAAAAATTAGTAATGATTCTACATCTACAGACAGAAATCCAGAAAATTAATAATAAATTGTTAGAAATAGATAACACATTGGAAGGGCAAAAAGGGTAGAATTAATGCAATGGAAGACAGAATTAATGAGATTGAAGACAAATACCTGAATACTTCTTTGGAAAGGGAACAATCAGAAAAAAAATCAAAACAAAATGAAGAAAGTCTAAGGTTCATGTGGGATACAATCAAAAGAAATAAACTGTATATCGTTGGAATACCAAAACAAGAAGAGAAAATAAAACCACTGAGAAAATTGACCAAGATTGGAGAGAAAATCCCTGATTTGATGAAAGAGAAAACATATCCATTCAGGAAGTCCAGTGAACCCCAAACAGGATAGAACTCAAAGGAAAATCACCGAGACATATCATCATCAAACTCACCAAAACCAAGGATAAAGACAGAATCCTAAAAGCAGCTTGGGAACAACAAAAAGTTACCTACAAAAGACAGCCAGTAACAATAAGCTCTGATTTCTCAGTAGAGACCATGCAAGTGAGAAGACAATGAGATGGTACATAAAGCACCCTGAAAGAGAAAAATTTTCAACCAAGAATTATATACTCGGCAAAATTGTCCCTCAATATGATGGTGAAATTAGGAGATTTCCAGATAAGCAGAAACTAAGGGAGTTTGTTAAAACCAGACCAACCTTACAAGAGATGTTAAAGGGAGTCCTTTGAACAGAAAACCAAAACCAGCAAATAACAACCAACCATTAAAACACAAGATGATATCACCCAGAAACCACAGCTATGGACATATCCAAAGTAAAATGAGCTTACAAGATTGTAAAGAGGGAACCAGAGACATCAATTGGCAAGTGAGGAAAACTATACACAAAAAGAGGGAAAAGAATATGTAGTTACAGAACTTCTAAATAGTGAGGAAGTTAAGAGAGTTGCAAGATAGAATGAACTGTTCTAAACCAGGGAGAAAATTATAAATCATAGGGTAACTTCAAAGAAAAATGATAAACCTTCATATTACAATAAAAAAAGAGGGCAAGAACAAATACTCAGCAAATACTAAAACAACAGCAACAAAGGAAATGATAATAGGATTCATGAACATAATGAGCTCAGCACAGAAAATAATATGGAACAAAGAAACCAGGGACATCATGAAAAAACACATACGAAAATGACAGCAAACAATTCATACTTGTCAATAATTACCCTAAATGTTAATGGATTAAATGCACCATTCAAGAGAGGGACAGTTGCAGATTGGATAAGAAAACACAACCCATCAATATGGTGCCTACAAGAGACACAACTTAGAGATAAAGACAAACATGGACTAAAAATCACAAGTTGGAAAAAGGTATATCAAGTAAAGGACAACTGTAAAAGAGCAGGAGTGGTAATATTAATTTCTGATCAAATTGACTTTATGACAAAAACCACCATACAAGACAAGAAAGGACATTATATAATGATTAAAGGATCAATTGCACATGAAGATAAAACCATAATAAATATCTATGGACCAAATGAAATTGCCCCAAAATACATAAATAAGACTTTAGAAGATTTGAAAAGCCAAATAGATGACTCCACAATGATAGTGGGAGA
>NW_006922325.1:0-1146 GCF_000298275.1 Orycteropus afer afer
TTATTGTAAAAGTTAAGGAAAGTTTTATCTATGGATGGAAATATTCTTTGTTGGTTACCAGAGGTGGGAAGGGAGGAGAGGGAACACTTAGATAGATAGAGATAAATTTCCTGGTGGAGTGTGTTGCCTTCAGGTATTAATTGGAAAAGAGACCATCTTGAAATGGAGTAGCAGGTTGGCTGGCCCTCGGAGAAAGAAAGCTAAATGTCCTTTGGGGAACGAACATTCCTGGCAGAGTGGGTTTCCCTCTGTTATTAATAGGCCAATGTGGAGACCAAAGAAATGGAAGCAGAGCTGCCTCACCTTGAAAGGGTAGGACTGAGCTGTGCCCCAAAGTTGAGGGGTCTTTGGGGGTGGAACGATCACAGTACCCTAAGTTTCAAAGAGCCAGGCCTTCACCAACTTGATTCTGGAGTGTGGAGCTGCTCGTTCATGTGAGCCAGTGGGATGGAGCCATAGCTGCTGCCCAATAGTGAAGGAGTGGGTCTGCCATGCCCTAGAGGGAGAGGAATGGGCCCCACCAGGCCAAAGGGGTGAAGTTGCCATTCAGGATCTAGGGGACTGGAACCACCCAGTAGAGGAGTCCTGTACAAATACAGATTGAAGACCTATACAGGCACCAAGTTGGCAAGGGGTGGAATTGTGGTGGTTATGTTTGTGTGTCAACTTGGCTAGGCCTGGTTGAGTGGCTGGGCAGCTGTTAGTAGTTATTCCCCATGATGAGACTGGCAGTCAACTACATGGTGAGATCTACTGCAAGCAGCTGAGTAGCTGCTTTGGCTATGTGGTCTCCTTCCCATATATAAGAAGCAGCTTTGGGAAAGGTTTCTAGCTTATGGCACGCTTGGACCCTGCATGTAGCCATGTCATTGCTCAGCAGTCTGCTATGCTCTGCTGACCTTGGCACTTATAATGGACTTGTTAATGGCCTGTCGTGTGGTTTGGTAACATCAGGACTGTGCCTTTTTACTTTTCAAACTTGGGGCTTCTAAACCTCCTCAGCCAGCAGCTGTCTGAGTGAAGAAACACCTCTAGCTCCAGTGGACCAGGAACAGGAAGCAGAGCTGGACTCCAAGGTTGAGGGGCTTTCACCCAGTCCCTAGAGTCTGGCACTTTGAACTTAGACTTAAAGCCTCCAAATTGTAA
>NW_006922325.1:1246-1755 GCF_000298275.1 Orycteropus afer afer
TATGGTGGTTTTTGTCTTAAACTCAATTTGATCAGAAATTAATATTGCCACTCTTGTTCTTTTACAGTTGCCATTTGCTTGATATATCTTTTTCTAACCTTTGATTTTTAGTCTATTTTTGTCTTTATCTCTAAGATGTGCCTCTTGTAGGCAGCATATTGATGGGTTTTGTTTTCTTATCCAATCTGCAACTCTCCGCCTCTTGAGTGGTGCATTTAATTCAATAACATTCAGTGTAATTATTGATGCATATGAGTTGGTTGCTGTCATTTTGTTATGTGTTTTTTCATGGTGTCCTCGGTTTCTTTGTTCCTTATTATTTTCTGTGCTGGGCTCATTATGTTTATGAATCCTGATATCATTTCATGTGTTGCTGTTGTTTTAGTATTTGCTGAATATTTGTGATTTTCCTCTTTTTTATTATGATATGAAGGTTTATCATTTTTTCTTTGAGGTTGCCCTATGATTTATAATTTTCTCCCTGAGTTTAGAACAGTCCATTCTATCTT
>NW_006922325.1:4193-4988 GCF_000298275.1 Orycteropus afer afer
ATTGAATAACCATCAAAAATCTAAAAGCACATGGACAAAAAATACATCATATAATCACACAGGAACAGTAACCAAAAAAAGAGAAAGGGAAAAAGAAGAAGAAAATCTGCAATATCTGGGGATAGGGCAATAAGAGAAAATAAGGTAGAGAATGAAAATAATGAAGAAAAAAAAATGGGAAAAATGAAAATAGAAAAACAAGTAATGGGGTTAACCACCTGAAAAAAAGAAAAAAAAATTGCAGCCAGGAACAGGGAAAAGAAAAAAAGCTGAAAACTAGCACCTGGGAGGGGAAGAATAAAGAATAATAGTAAAAAGGACAAAATTATTACTAATAATAGTAGTTTAAAAACAAACACAAACAAGCAAACTAAAAAACAGAAAAAAGAAATAGAAAAAAAAAAAATCAGGGGAGGGCAGAGCAGGGCACCTAGGCTCTGTCCGAGCACACAGACTGGCGTGGAGTTCCTGTAGGCCCAGAAGGTAGGTGGGAGTGGGGGATGGCTGCACCTCCATTCACCAAGTGGGTGTGGGGTATTAGAGTAACAAGGGAATGTCGCACCTTTTCAGTTGTCCAAATCCAGAATGTCCTTGGGGTTACTGGCAAGTGGAACATATTCTTAAGCCCCTGGAATCTGAAAGAATGCTGTCACTTTAAATATCCAAAATAGTCAAGCCGCTTGTAGACATTGAAAATAGCTGCACTCTCCAGACAGGCAAATGTCCACAGCTCAGCCCTCCTTCCTCTTCGCTGCTGCTATGTCTTTTATTCCCCAGGCACCAGAGCAGTCCTCC
>NW_006922325.1:5248-8754 GCF_000298275.1 Orycteropus afer afer
AATTGGAGTTTAGTCCACTTCTATATCCTTCCCTTCAAGGCTCAGGGGTCCAGGATTATCTTCTGTGTCTGTGTTAATTGGTTCCTCTTTTCTTTTTTGAAGAAGGTCTGTGTAGTCTTTCTGCCTATTCCACCATCTTACCAGAACTCCTTGGTCAGTTGACTCTTTCAGCATCATAAAAAGTGTCCTTCTTTGTCCCTTATGCTGTTCTTTTACCTTGAAGTCTATTTTATCAGAAATTAACCTTTCCACTCCTGGTCTTTTTCGGTTCCCATTGGCTTGGTATATTTTTTTCCACCCCTCAATTTTTTATTTGTTTTTATCTTTGTGTCTAATTTGGGTCTATTTTAGACAGCATATTGATGGGTCTTATTTTCTTATCCAGTCTTCCACTCTTTTTCTCTTGATTTGTGCATTTAGTGCATTCACATTGAGTGTAATTAGTGATAGGTATGAATTGATTGCTGTAATTCTATTGTGTTTTGTTGTCATATTGTTGGAGATTCCCTTGGTCCAAGTATTTTTCTGTACTGAGTTCCTTTTGTTATCAAATGTTTCCTCTCCTTCCTTCTTTATTGTTGGTTTTGTGCTTACTAAATCCATGTGTTTTCCTTCCTTCTGGATTTGCTTAGGGGGATTGTTAATTTTCTCTGTGGTTACCTTAGAGTGAATTCTGTCTCTATGATTTTGTAGCAGTCTGTTCTATAAGGACATTGTCCTATCTTCCTCTCCATTTGCTTTGTTGGTAGTGTTACCTGCAGATCGACTCCCTTGTTTCTTTGTGTACAATGTTCTATGAGCTTATTTTGAGCATCTATTTTTGATTTGGTTTTATTGTTGATGTCATGTGTCCTGATTTTGTTGTTCTCTGTTGTGGATTCTCTATTGAAAGGACTTTCTTAACCATTTCTTATAGGGTAGGTCTGGTTTTCACAAAATCCCTTAATTTTTGTTTGTCTGAGAATGTCTTAATTTCACCCTTATATTTGATGGACAGTTTGGCTGGATATAGAATTCTTAGTTGGAAGTTCTTTTCCTTCAGTGTATTATATATGCTGTCCCATTGCTTTCTTGCCTGCATGGTTTCTGCCGAGTAATCATAATGTAGCCTAATTGCTTGTCCATTGTAGGTGACATCTCTTTTTTCCTGGGCTGCTCTCAAGATCCTTTCTTTGTCTTTGGTTTTTGAGAGTTCATGATTTGTCTTGGTGACTTTCTCTTGGGATCTATCCTGTATGGGGTTCTTTAAGCTTCTTGGACAAATATCTTTTATGATTGCATGATATGGGGAATTTTATTGTTAGCAAGTATTCCACAATTTTCTCAGTGTTTTTTTTTTTTTTTTTTTTTTTTTTTTGGTATTCCAATGAGGTGTATGTTGTTTCTTTTCATGTAATCCCATATAGCTTTTAGGTTCTCTTCATTTCTCTTAAATCTTTTTTCTGATTTTTCTTCATACAGGCTGGTGTTAAGGGATTTATCTTCTAATTGGGAGATGTGTTCTTCAGCCAGTTGTAACCAATTCTTCTGTGCTTCCAGAGTGTTGTGTAATTCTGTAATTTTAGTGTTCATCTTCTGGATTTCTATTCGCTGGTTTTGTATGTGTTCTAATAGTGTATTTATCTTGTTATTTTGTTTTTGGATAGATTTCTTGAATTGTTCCAGGCTACTGTCTGTGTCCTCCTTGGTTCTGTTTGTGGTTTCCATGAGCTCTTGTAGAGTTCTATAAACATGTCTTCTAAATTCCTTCTCAGATAATTCTCTTGTCTCTTCCATGTTTAATCAGTTTTTAATGTGAGTTTTTATTTCTATTGTCTTGTCCTGTTTTTGTTTTGTTTGATTTGCAGTTGTCTGTTGTTTCCTAGACATTTTGATGTTGTCTTTAACTATTAGTTATGTATTGATTTATTTGACCTTGATTTTATGTTTAGCACATATTTTTAAGGGTGGCACTGGTGTATTTTATTTTTATGGTTATTAATTCAAGTATGCTGAGTTGCTCTGCAGTTTTCTTTGTATTGTTGGAATCAGTGTAGGCCATGTGAATGCAGATCTCTATTCCTTTTGAAGGGGATTGAGAGTTTGAACAAGCATGTGTTGTGGTGGCTTAATGTGGTTCTTCTATTGAGTGAGGCAGGGAATATAGGCAAAATAGAGGAAGAAAAATAAACAAGGTACCAGTAGTGAGTTCCCACTTTTCATATTTCCATAATTACTGCTGGTTCTGAGGTTTTGTTTTGAGTCTGCTTGGGAGAGCTAGTAATGATGATGTTTTGTTGTCACTTACAGACCTGCAGTTTTGTGAGCAAATTCATCAGTGTTTAGGGGGCCACTACTTTCCACTTGGCTCAGAAAGCTACAAAAACCCCAGACTCTGGAACACTCTGTGCTAAAAAGGTCTCATGGAAGAGCTGAATCCCAGCCTTTCACGATGAACTTGTCTCAGGGCCCACCTACCTGTGGCTAGTTTCCTCCCTTCCCCCTTTCTGCTTTCATCTCAGTGGCAAACTGAGCCACAGGGTTTTCTGCTCTGTTTCTCAGAAATGTAGTCTACTTACTTGGGTCAGTTCCCAAGGTTACCATCAGAAGCTGTTGTTGTGGGTAGTCCAAGTCCCTGAAACTGTGATTAGTTCTCTGGTGTCTCTTTTTTCTTTTTCCCTCTGCAGCTTTCTCTTGTATTGTTAAAAGAGTTTTCTGCTTCTCTGTCTCTCCATCTCACCCAAAGGCCAGGCAGGTTCATTTAATTTAATTTTTCCTGGCAGTTTACTCTGCTTTTTTTTTCTCTCTCTCTCTTTCTCCGCTAAATCTGGCCTTCTCTAAATTAATGAGTGGTTGACAGCATCAGAATCCCTGCTTCAAACTGCTGCTCCTAGTTTTTCAGGCATTAAGATGTTAGAGGGAACAAATATGAAGGCTACAAATATGACACCATTGTAAATCTCCTCCCAAGGTGGTAAATCTTTACAGAAGTAGTTTTCCTGGTCTTGCTTCCTTGGAGTGGCTGGTGGGTTTAAACCACCAACCTTCTGCTCAGCAGTCATACACCTTAGGCACTGTGCTATCAGAGCACTTTTTTAAGTGATAGAGTTTATGAAAAACAATCAGAAGGAAATATTAAGATTCAAATGGGAACAAATAAAGAAGATATTAGAAAAAACAATAGAGAAAATCAATGAAAACAACATTGGCTCTTTAAATAGATAAACAAAACTGACAAAACTTTACCTATACTTACCAAGAAAAAAAAAGTAAGATTACTCAAATTAGTAAAATCAGGAATGAAAGAGGAGATATTACTAACACTTTGTTCAACTTCACATTTATTTTTGTCACTTTTAAATTTATGTCTTTCACCAAGTTAATATGAAAGAGTACAAAAATATGCAATGTGAAATATGCAATATTTTAAACCCGTATACTCTTACTCAGGAGCTCTGGTAGCATAGTGCCTAAGGTAATTGACTGCTAACCAGAAGGCTGACAGTTCAAACCCACCAGCCACTCCT
>NW_006922325.1:9554-11039 GCF_000298275.1 Orycteropus afer afer
TGGATTGTGTTGTTGGCAAAGAGTTCAGAAAATATCATGGTCTATTAGAAGAATGAACATATCTGTCGTGGAAGAGGTACAGCATGAATCTTCCTTGGAGGCGAGAATGGCCAGACCATGTCTCACATATTTTGGTCATGTTGTCAGAAAGGACAAGTCCCTGGAGAAGGATATCATGCTTGATAAAGTAGAGGATCAGTATAAAAGGAGAAGACTGTCAATGAGATGTACTGACACAGTATCTGTGACCATGGGTTCAAGCATGGCAATGATTGTGAGGATGGCACAGGATCAGACAGTATTTTGTTATGCTGTGCATAGGGTCTCTATGAGTCAGAGCTAACTGGATGGGACCTAACAACAGCATCAATCTCATCTCTGCCTCAAAACTGTTTATAACTTCATAGCAAGATATCCTCATACAAAGACATTGTAAATTCAAACCAAGCTGAGGAGATATTTTATCTTGAACCACAAAAATGCTATTATGTTAAACTGCAGTAAATCACTTTTTGAAAGAATTAGTAGTAACAAACTGAGTGGAATCTCATCATAGTGTCCTAACTTTACTATTAGAAAATTTAAAAAAGACATGGAGTTTTCACATTATACTTAAAGTATGTTTAAGTATATTACAAGGAGCCCTGGTGGCAAAATGGTTTTGCTGCTAACCAAAAGGTTGGCGATTCAAACCCACCAAGCAGCTCCACAGGAGAAAAAAACCTCGTGATCTCCTTCCACAAACATCGTTGTTATGTGCCGTCGAGTTGCCTCCAACTCATTGTGACCCTATGTACAACAGAATGAAACACCGCCCAGTTCTGTGTCATCCTCAAAATCCTTGATATGCTTGTGCCCATCATTGTAGTCACTGTGCCAATCCATTTCATTGAGGATCTTCCCCTTTTTCACTTACCTCAGCCTAGGAAACCCTATGCAGAAGTTCAACTGTGTGACATAGGATTACTAAGAGTTAAAATCAACTTGATGGCACCTAATAACTAGAAGAAAATGTACCACAACAGACATGTTCTGAGATTCACAAGCACATTTTTAATGTATGAAGAAAAGTACTCTACAATTTGCAAATCATTAGCAATTTATTTTACAACTAACTCAATAAATTTTCTAGCATCAACTATTCTTCAACTATACATTTCCTGACAAAGTATAATGCATAAAATGTGTAACATATTGTAATTAATTTTCATTGAACAATTTCTGGAATTGGTTACTATGTACTTGACAAATATTTACACTTTGAACAAGCACCTATCCAGCATCTATGAGTAAATCCATCTCTTAAGTATATTGTTCTCTATAACTCAATATACTACACAAATTCATGATTATCTCAATACAAAACATATGCCTACAAGTTCAGAACAATGTCATTTTAATAATGTGTAAATCCCAAAGTACTTGACTGGTTAATTAAATATCAAGTAATTTCTAAAATCACTAAGTGATATTTAATTAGAACAC
>NW_006922325.1:11139-13293 GCF_000298275.1 Orycteropus afer afer
CTACCTTAATTTAGAATATCTAAAACATTAATAATAATAATATCATTTTAATTCCCATGCCCTTTTTATCAATTGATCTGTTCAGCATAGGTCTTTTAAATTAAAGTCTCTTGTGACTTTATAAAAACTCTATTTCATTAACATAAATTGGGGCTTAAGTTTTTCTTAAATTTTATAATCCAAGCAAGAAATCTATATGATCATATCTTTTAAGCTTACTGTATTATAAATATGTGTTACATGATATGAATCTCTGTGTGTGCAGGTTTCAGAATGCATCTAAACTCTACACTTGTGCTATAGAAGAAATTTGAAGTTTGATTTATGCTAATTTTGTGAAAGGGAAGAACTGTCTCTAGCATGACTAGGAGGTTACAATTATTAAGAAAACCACCTCGCTGCTGACCAGGGGCTCAACTAATTCCATCCCCACCCACCTGCAGAGGACGAACCTTCCGGGAAACCATCGGTGCCAGGGCCACGAAGCAGCTGGAGAATGCCGAGGCACCACTGGGGTTCGTGACCCCTGGGCCAGCCCACCTGGGCCAGGCCTCCCACCTTGACTCGCTTGCCCTGGATCTTTAACGTCTTCATAGTAAAGTCGATGTCAATGGCGATGACCTGGTTAGCATAGGACAAGGCATGTATTATATATAGCCGTAACATGGAAGTATTTCAGGCTGCATTAATTAACAAAATGACAAGTTAGCCAGAAATGATCACCAGCAGGGATACAAGACAACAATGACTCAAGGAATGTTTGAGGAAAAAAAACAAAATATCTCAATGAAGATCATAAATGATTCTGGAAAAGAAGGAGGGCAGTCTGAAGAGAATCTGTAGGTGCAGGGATAATGATTATGTCAGAATGAAGGAGAAAAAGAAAAAAAAATCTTTGATAAAATGAACTAGAGTATGTCTCTACTTTGCATCAATTCATAAGGTGTAAATAGCAAATTTAAATAACTCAAGCGTTCAAGTATAAAGACAAAACAATTATGTGGGTTTTTGTAAAAAGAATATATGCATATTGCAAAGAAGAAAAATAAGTGTGAAGGCAAAGAAATCATCAAGGAAGAAAGAAAAACAGAAACTTTGCAATAAATTGACATAACTAACATAAAACATAGGTGTCCTTGTTGTTGTTAGGTGCCATTAAGTCTTCTCCAACTCATAATGAACCTATGCACAGCAGAATGAAACACTGCCCAGTCCTGTGCCAGTTCCATGAATCTTGCTGTACCTGAGCCCATCATTGTAGCCACTGTGTCAATCCATCATGTTGAGAGCCTTTCCCTTTTTCATTGACCTGCCACTTTACCAAGCATCATACCCTTCTCCAGGGAATGGTCCCTTCTTACAACATGACCAAACTAGGTGAGACGAAGTCTGGCTATTCTCACTTCCAAGGAGGATTCCAGTGGCACTTCTTCCCGGATTGATTTGTTAGTTCTTTCAACAGTTGAAGGTGCTTTCAGCATTCTTCACCAACACCACAACTCTTCTTTGGTCTTCCTTACTCATTGTCCAGCTCTCACATGCATATGAGGTGATTGAAAATACCATGGTTTGTGTCAGGTGCACCTTAGTCTTCAAGGACATATTTTTGTTCTTCAGCACTTTAAAGAGGTCTTTTGCAGCCGATTTGCCCAGTGCTATACATCATCTGATATCTTGACTGCTGCTGCCATTGGTGTTGATTGTAAAACCAAGTAATATGAAATCTTTGACAACTTCAATCTTCTCTCCATTTATCATGATGCTATTTATTGGTCCAGTTGTGAGGATTTTTGTTTTATTTATATTGTGGTGCAATCCATAATACAGACTTTAGTCTTCAATCTTCATCAGTAAGTGCTTCAAGTCATCCTCACTTTCAGCAAGCAAAGTAGTTTCATCAGCATATTGCAGGTTGTTAATGAGCCTTCCTCCAATCCTGATGCCACATTCTTTTTCATATAGTCCCGCTTCTTGGATTATTTGCTCAGTGTACAGATTGAATAAGTATGGTGAAAGGATGAAACCCTCAAACATTCCCTTCTTGATTTTAAGCCATGCAGTGTCCCTTGTACTGTTTGAACAACAGCCTCCTAGTCTATGTACAGGTTCCTCATGAGTACAATTAAGTGTTCTGGAATTCCCATTCTTCTCAAT
>NW_006922325.1:13933-15212 GCF_000298275.1 Orycteropus afer afer
TTTTGGTGTTTCCTGTATCACTCAATATTTTGCCCATAGAATCTTTCAATATTGCAACTCAAGGCTTAATTTTTTTCTTCAGTTCTTTCAGCTTGAAAAATGCTTAGTGTGTTCTTCCCTTTTGGTTTTCTAACTCAGTCTTTGCACATTTTGTCATAATAATTGGCTTTGTCTTCTTGAGGTGCTCTTTGAAATCTGTTCAGCTCTTTTATTTTGTGATTTCTTCTATTTCCTTTAGCTACTCTCCATTCAAGGACAAGTTTCAAAGTCTCTTCTGACATCCATTTTGGTCTTTTCTTCCTTTTCTGTCTTTTCAATTACTTTTTCCTTTCTTCTTGGATGATGTTCTTGATGTCATCCCACAATTCCTCTGGTTTTTGGTCCTTGGAGGAAAATGCATCAAATCTGTTCTTTAGATGGTCTCTCAATTCAGGAAAGATATAGTGAAGGTCATATTTTGGCTATCATGGACTTGTTTTAATTGTCTTCAACTTCAACTTCAACTTTCATATGTGCAGTTGATGGTCTGTTCCACAAACAGCTCGTGGCCTTGTTTTGACTGAAGATATTGAGCTTTTCCCTCACCTTTTGTCAGAGATGTAGTCACTCTGATTCCTGTATACTCCATCTGGTGAAGCCCATGTGTATAGTTTTGCTTTTTGTGTTGTTGAAAAAAGGTATTTTCAATGAATATGTTGTTGGTCTTGCAAAATTCTACCATACGAGTTCCAGCATTATTTCTGTCACCAAGGCCAAATTTTCCAACTACCGGTGATTCTTCTTTGTTTCCGACTTTTGCAATTAAATCACCAGTGATAGTCAACACATCTTGATAGTATGTTTGATTAATTTCCAACAGCAGAATTTAGTAAACATAGTCAAGAAACTTATATTCTCCTTTTTAAAAAACTGTATTTCTCCCACTGGTCTCAGTCCAAATTTTATCGCGAAGGAATGGAGTAAGGTAAATACAATCCTTAAGAGGAGAATTATTTGACTTAAAAGAAATCCCTCCACACAGGAAGAAAGAGAAAAAATCCCTTCTCCCCTGGAAGGTTATTCTTAAGAAAAATTGAAAGGAAGTAGAAAAATGAGGTGACTTTACAATGAATCTCTCCACTTTTTCACTTGCATCTTTGAGGGAGCTATGCTGGTTCAAGAGAAAACTAACAAAAACACCACTCAAATTGAAGAGAAATTGTTCAGCCAGGGGGCAATTTAAGCATAGGTACTGAAACAAGGTGGGCTTGTGCTTACTCACTGATCTGCACTGAACACG
>NW_006922325.1:18857-20450 GCF_000298275.1 Orycteropus afer afer
GGTGCGGGATCGGGCAGTGTTTCGTTCTGCTGTGCATGGGGTCGCTATGAGTCGGAAACGACTCGACGGCACTTAACAACAACAACAACATGCTGGTTCAAGAGAAAACTAACAAAAACAAAGAAAAAGAATACATCCATACAATAAGATTAAAAAGAAAAGAAAAACTTTTCATTTAATGAAATGTCTTCTCCCCCAAAACTGCTGTGAAATAGAAGGAAACTGTAATTCAAAACATCAAAGTGTATTCAATGTACTTAAAGAGGCATAAATCAGAATCAATTTGATAACTGTGTTAGGCTGGAGAAGCAAAACCAGTAAAGCTTATATATACATGTAGTAAAGTAGAAATTTATCTTAGGAAAATGGCTCACACACTTATAGAAGCTGGCAAGTCCCAAGTTCTTGGATCAAATGTCAAGCTGTAGGTTTTCCTTACTCATGAAGCTGCAGGGGCTGACGAGCTCAAGTTTGGCAGGCAATATACTGGCTGTTGACTCCAACGAATGATGAATCCAAGATCTCCAGGCCGAATGGTGGATTGTTTGCTCACAGACAGTTGTAGGCAGAACAACAGGATCCTTATCAACAGAAGAGTGTCTCTTTTCCCAGGATGTGCATAAATATATTGGAAGCAGGCCACATCCCTAGGGAAACTCCCTTTCAGTGGATTGGTTGCTCAAAACATACATCTGATCCCATCATGGGAATAACACACATAATAGATGCTTAAACCACAGAAAATTATGGTCCAGCCAAGTTGACACACAACTCTAACTATCACAGTCCACTCCTTGTAAACTTGGCAGTTGTACACATCTTCTTAACCATTGTGTTAAACTGGGTTCTCTAGCGAAACAAATACATATATATATATACATATATATACATATATAGATAGATAGAGAGAGAGAGAGAGAAATTTATCTTAGGAAAATGTCTCACAAACGTATAGAAGCCAGCTAGTCCAAAGTCCCTGGAGCAAACGTCAGGCTGGAGGATTTTCCTAGCTTCCACAACTGCAGGGTTCGAGAAGCTCAAGGCTGGCAGGCAGTACACTGGCTGTTGACTCCAATGAATGACGAATCCAAGATCTCCAGGCCGAATGGTGGACTACTCACTCACGGACAGTTGTAGACAGCACAACAGAATCCTGATCCACAGAAGAATGTCTCTCTTCCCAGGATGTCTCTGGATATCCTGGAAACAGTCCAAACCCCTAGGGAAACTCCTCTTGAACAGATTGCCACTCAGAAAACAGTCATCTGATCCCATCATGGGAACAACCACACAGAACTGGGGTCCAGCCAAGTTGACACACAGCTCCAACTATCATATTTGTGCCTAATATGATACGTTAACATACATACAACCAAAATGCATTAACCTTATTTACATTGCACAGTTCATAACAGAAGGAAAAAAAAAATATTTGATGCACATATACAAGGAAGGAATATAACAATCACAGTCCTTGTTTCTGTAGCTGGTCATGTGTTCGTAGCTGATATTCAGAACTACCTTCTTCCACCACCCATTCTGTATTTCCCTTGCCCTCAGCAAGCACCTCAGCTGGTCGTGGTTCTTTGCCTG
>NW_006922325.1:20783-21525 GCF_000298275.1 Orycteropus afer afer
CTTTGGGACTAAGATCTCCAGACCCGCAGAGCATAGGTTAGCAGGGACAGGAAGCAAAAATTTTTTGAGTAGGTCACTAGGAGTAATAGTGTGTGGTACCACTCCTGTTTCCACCCCTTGGTGCCTGGACCTGTGAATCCTGGCTATTGGAGAAACAGAACCATATATTGGACACTGGTTTAGAGTGTATACAGCCTCCTGGAGAACATTGTCCCAATCCTTCAAGGTATTGCCACCTAGTTGGTGCCGTATTTGTGTTTTTAAGAGGTCATTCCATCATTCTATCAAACCAGCTGCTCCAGGATGATGGGGAACATGGTAAGAACAGTGAATTCCATGAGAATAAGACCATTGCCGCACTTCATGTGCTGTGAAATGAGTCCTTTGATCCGAAGCAATGCTATGTGAGAGTGCAGCTCCTTGGTGGAGCAGATGTCTTGTGGAAGGGAAAGGCAATCAAGATCCCTATGGACTAAATTATGACATAATGCTGGGGAGTTGATAAACCCCTGAGGAAGGACTGTGAAAGTATACTGTTGACCCCACTCCTGGTACCAAATGTGTTAGACTGGGTTCTCTGGAGAAACAAAAACAAGCAAAGCTTATATATATATAGAAGCTGGCTAGTCCAAAGACCCTGGAGCAAATGTCAGGCTGGAGGCTATTCCTAGCTTCTGGAACTGCAGAGGCCAAGAAACTCAAGGCTGGCAGGCAGTACACTGGCTGTTGACTCCAACGAATG
>NW_006922325.1:21957-23380 GCF_000298275.1 Orycteropus afer afer
TGGGGTCCAGCCAAGTTGACACACAGCTCCAACTATCACAACCATATATAATCTCTAAATAATGACAATTATAAAGTCATACTTGTGCCTAACATAATATGCTAACAGACATACAATCCTAAAGCATTAACATTGTTTACATTTCACAGTTCATAATAGAAGGAAACAAAAATATTTGATACACCTATACAATGAAGAAATATAACAGTCACAGTCCTCATTTCTGCAAATGGTCACATGGTCGTAGTTGATATTCAGAACTATCTTCTTCTACCACCCATTCTGTATTTCCCTTGCCATCAGCAAGCACCTCAGCTGGTCATCATTCTTTGCCTGGTGGGGTGAACCAAGCCTTCATTCCTGAAGGGTTTAGTCCATGAGTAGTCATATCACAATTGGGTTGCTTTAATTTTCCATTGACTTTAATCACAGGGCATGGTAGTACTAAGAGACGTCCTAAAGAATGTCCTGTATTCCACACATATTCTTCTTTACCTCCATTATGTATTGTCAGTACAGTTTCCCCTTGGTAATCAGGATCTATCACACCAGATAGTACAGTAACACCCTTCCTTGTCTATTCATCCAGAGGCCTGAGGAAGCCAAAATGGACGGGTGGCATTCTGTAAGCCCACAGATGGTAGTTTTGGCAGAAGCATTGCATACAGGGAAGGTTAATCCATATCAAGAATAAGTATCTACTCCAGTAAGAACAAAATGCTGTCCTTTCCATGATGGAAGTAATCTAATGTAATCAACTTGCCACCAGGTTTCTGGCTGATCACCCCAAGAAATGGTTCCATATCACAGACTCAGTATTGGTCTCTACTGCTGGCAGATTGGGCACTCAGCAGTGGTGGTAGCCAAATCAGCTTTGGTAAGTGGAAGTCCATGTTGCTGAGCCCATGCATAACCTCCATCCCTGACACCATGGCCACTTTGTTCATGAGCCCATTGAGCAATTACAGGAGTAGGTGGGGATAAAGGATGTCTGGTTTCCACTGAACATGTCATCCTATCCACCTGATTGTTAAAGTCCTCCTCTGCTGAGGTCACCTTTTGGTGGGCATTCACATGAGACACAAATATCTTTACTCCTTTGGCCCATTCAGAGAGATCTATCCACATGCCTCTTCCCCATACATCCTTACCACCAATCTTCCAATCATGCTCCTTCCAAGTCCCAGACCATCTGGCCAACACATTGGCCACAGCCCATGAATCTGTATACAATCATACATCTAGCCTTTTCTTGTTCCATGCAAAATGAACAGCCAGATGCATGGCTTGAAGTTCTGCCCATGGGGAAGATTTCCCTTCACCACTGTCCTTTAGGGAAGTTCCAGAAAAGGGCTGCAGTGACGCTGCTGTCCACTTTTGAGTGGTGCCTGCATATTACACAGGACCATCTGTAAACCAGGCA
>NW_006922325.1:24024-24903 GCF_000298275.1 Orycteropus afer afer
ACTCAAAACTAGCAGCTTTCCAAGTCATTTAATAAATAGGCTGCAGCAACACACCCATATGAGGGATACGTTGCCTCCAAAATCCAAAGAGGCCCACCAGATGTTGTGCCTCCTTTTTAGTTGTGGGTGAAGCCAGATACAATAACTAATCTTTCACTTTAGTAGGAATATCTTGACATGCCACACACCATTGGACCCCTAGAAATTTCACTGAGGTGGAAGGTGCCTGAATTTTTGTGGAGTTAATTTCCCACCTTCTATAGCACACAGATGTCTCACCAATAAGTGTAGAGTCATCGATATTTCTTCCTTACTAGGTCCAATCAGCATAATATCCTCAATATAATGGACCAGTGTGATGTCTTTTGGAAGGGAAAGGCGATCATGATCCAAATGGACTAAATTATGACATAGTGCTGGGGAGTTGATATACCCCTGAGGAAGCACTGCAAAAGTATACTGTTGGCCTTGCCAGCTGAAGACAAACTGCTTCTGATAGTTCTTTCAAATTGGTATTGAGAAAAAGGCATTGGCCAGATCAATAGCTGCATACCAAGTACCAGGAGTTGTACTAATTTTCTCAAGCAATGAAATCACATCAGGAATAGCAGCTGCAATTGGAGTCACCACCTGATGAAGTTTATGATAATCTACTGTCACTCTCCAAGATCCATCTGTTTTTTGCACAAGCCATATAGGCAAATTAAATGGGGATGTTGTGGGAATCACTACCCCTGCATCCTTCAAGTCCTTGATGGTGGCAGTGATCTCTGTAACCCTTCCAGGGATGCTGTACTGCTTTTGGTTTACTATTTTTGTAGGTAGGTAGAGGCAGTTCTAATGACTTCTACTTGGCTTTTCCTACCATAGTAGCCCTTA
>NW_006922325.1:25724-26880 GCF_000298275.1 Orycteropus afer afer
GAAGGAAGGTTGGGCAATCTACTTCCGTAGTGATATAGACTTGGGAACCCAAGAAGGGATCGCTATGAGTCCAGGCCGACTTGATGACACATTATAATAACAACAACCACGAGGTCCAATCAGCCCCATTTTAGTTAGGTGTCTTACTTCAATTAGGGCAGTTCCCATTTCAAATCTGGCTTACATAAAATAGCAATTACAGCAGTCTTCAAGGATGCTGGGGCTCTGTTCACAAATTTATTCCTCACCATACTGGGGAAAGGTGTGTCCTCTGGACTCTCCATTTCTGGCTCTAGGAGTCTAATCTGATAAATTCATTCCGACAGGCCAATTTCCCTAAGCCTCTTGATATCTTTTTCTACATTATACCAAGGCAAGTCTGGTACTTCAACTTGACTTAAGGTAGGCTACCACATAATCCATGCTTCAGTAAGCCAACCAAATAAACTATTTGATCCTTTCCTAACCTCTCAAGCTGAAACATTGAATGAAGAATCTGTACTTAGTGGTCTTAAATCAATAAACTCAGACTGACCCAATGTTAGATTCCTTGCACCATTATCCCACACCCTCAGTAGCCATTTCCATATATATTCTCCAGGTTTCTTTCTGTACATGTTAACAAAATCAAGTCTTTCTGGGTGTAGAATACCACCTGCTCAGTTACACTTTGTATTTCACCTTTTTGGGCTTACTTGGACTTAACTTTAGTTATAGGTCTAGAAGCAACAATGGGTGTTTGGGAAAGTTCCTGAGAACATTCAGCAATGTCTTTCATGTCATCTATCTCAGGCAATGACCCAGAAGGAATAGTTGGGTAAATCCCATCAAACTGAGGAGAAAGGGATAATGGTTTTACAGTAATCCCTTCAGATGGGAGGGATTCAACAGAATTTACAGGCTCCATATATTGATCTTCCTGACTGTTTGCCCATATGTCCCCATTCTAGGTTTCAGGATTCCATTTTTTCCCAATCAATGCCTTCACCTTAACTTCAGACACTATTCTGGGTTGGCAACTTAATTGGCGTTGTAATTCAGCCACCCTTATGATAAGACTCTGGGTTTGGTTTCTGGCAACATCATGTCTGTTATTAGAAGAAATAAGGCTTTCTTTCAGAGCACAACTGGAAACATGGAGGTCTTTTATGCAGCA
>NW_006922325.1:27215-28185 GCF_000298275.1 Orycteropus afer afer
AAGAAATAAAGTTTCTTTCAGAGCACAACTGGAAACATTGAGGTATTTTTTTGTGGCACTTGAGCTGTGACTCAGCAGCCCTGAACTCATCTTGCTCTTTCACCACTTTGTCTATTGTAAGTAGGACCAAACAACCAGCTTCCTTATACTCCTCATGCTGAAAAAATTGCAGATAAATATCAAATATGCGATCACACAGAGCCTCACTTCACACAAGTACTTGACCTATTGGTGGTGCTATTTTGCATATTAATGTTGCCACCTCACACCATGGATTAGCAGGGCCCTCTTTACTAATGGAGGCAGAGTCACCAGTGACTTTATGATTAATCACTTTGGAGAACCAGAACAGGATCTGTGAGAACCAATTTAGGAAGCCCATCCCTACGATTTTGTCTCTCTAGGACCACTCCCAGTACCAAATGTGTTAGGTTGGGTTCTCTAGAGAAGCAAAACCAGTAAAGCATATATATACATATAGAGAAGGAGAAATTTATCTTAGGAAAATGGCTCACCCACTTATAGAAGCTGGCAAGTCCCAAGTTCTTGGATCAAACATCAAGCTGGAGGCTTTTCCCGACTCACACAGCTGCAGGGCCTGACAAGCTCAAGGTTAGCAGGCAGTATACTGGCTGTTGACTCCAATGAATGATGAACCCAAGATC
The DNA here is from genome assembly GCF_000298275.1 of Orycteropus afer afer. NCBI lineage: Eukaryota > Metazoa > Chordata > Mammalia > Tubulidentata > Orycteropodidae > Orycteropus > Orycteropus afer. Next base: position 27,881 of record NW_006922325.1, read on the forward strand.
TCCAGGCCGAATGGTGGATTGTTCACTCATGGACATTTGTAGGCAGCACAATAGGGTCCTGATCCACAGAAAATGATTTCTTTTCCCAGGATGTCCATAATATTTTGGAAGCAGGCTACACCCCTAAAGAAACTCCCTTGCAATGGAGTTGCCTGCTCAAAAACATATACATCTGATCCCATCATGGTAATAACCCACATAGCAACTGCTTAAACCACACAGAATTGTGGTCCAGCCGAGTTGACACACAGTTCCAACTATCACAATGACAGTGGGTTTGATTTGGATTTAAAGAAGATTTTCTG
>NW_006922325.1:29731-31200 GCF_000298275.1 Orycteropus afer afer
AAGGATTAAAAAAAAATAAAATTAACTGATACATAATGCACATAGTAATTAGGATATAAAATAACAAGACAGGGTCAATGCCAAATGTTTCAGCTACATAAATAAATATGAATGAGTTTTACTCACAAATTAAATGGCAACAATTTCATATTGACTTCTACCCCTTCCTTAATGCCTGTCAACCACTAATCTGTTCACCTTTACTGTATTTTGCATTTCAAGGATGTAATATAAATGAAATATAATCATACAGTATGATACCTTTCAAGACTGGCTTTTGTCACACAGTATAATTCCCTGGAGTTTTATCAAAGTTGTTGCAAGAATCAACAACTTTTTTATTTCTGCATAATGTTTAACCATTCACCCATTAAAAGACACCTGTGTTGTTTCTAGTTTTTTTTGGCTATTCCAAATAAAATTTCTATGAACAGTTATGGACAAGTTTTGTATAAATGCAAGTTTTCATTTCTCTGGGATGAATGCACAAGGGTAAAATTGCTAAATTATATGGTAATCCATATTTGCCAAACTGTTTTCCTGAGTAGCTGTAATTTACATCCCTACCAGCAATGTATGTGTGATTTAGTTTCTACATACTCTCATCAGCATTTCAGTTACTATGTTAGTCATTCAGATTGAACTGTAATAATTTCTCATTGTGGTTTTAATTTGCAGTTACCTACTGGCTAATGGATGTTGATAATATTTTCACGTGTTTATTTGACAAAGGTATACCTGCTTTGATGAAATGCCTGTTCATGTGTTTTCTTATTTTCTGATTGGATTTGTTTTTATTGAGGGAAAATTCATGTAACATAAAATGAAGCATTTTACAGTGTACAATTCAGTGATATTTAGTACATTCACAGTGTTGTGAACCTCTATCTGATCCTTAAACATATTCATCCACCAAAAAGAAGCAATCAATCCTATTTTTTCTTCCTCACTCTCTGCAACCACTAGCTTGTCTTCTGTTTCTATGGACTTACCTATTCTGGATATTTCCTATAAATGGAATCATACAATATGTGACTCTTTGGTTCTGACTTTTTTCACTTAGCATAACTTTTTTGAGATTCATCCATGTTGTAGCGTGTATCAGTACTTTGTTTTATTTATTGCTGAAACATACAAAAAAACAAACTCACTGCGGTGGAGTCAACTCAGAGTCATAGCGACCCCTCCTTGACTTTTTGAGGAGGTATCACTATGGAAGTAGATTGCCCAGTCTTCCTTCATAGATACATACATATACATATATATATATGTTTGGTGTAAATTTTCAATATGCCATTTATCATATTTGTAGTTTTCTGAATGTTTTTATCATAGAAGAATGTTGGATTTACCAAACTCCTTTTCTGCATCAATGGAGATGATTTGTGTGTTTGTGTGCTTCTTTTGTTCTACTAATGAGGTGTATTGTATTAACTGATTTTCTTATGTGAAACCATTTGCGATGGAAT
>NW_006922325.1:31800-33048 GCF_000298275.1 Orycteropus afer afer
ACCAGCCACTCCTCGGAAGGAAGGTTGGGCAATCCTACTTCTGTAGTGACACTGCCTCGAAAACCCAAGGAGGGGTTGCTATGAGTCAGGGCTGACTCGACGGCAAATAACAACAACAACAATTAGGTGGTATACAATTATAGTATTCTTATATACCTTTATAATTTCTGGAAGATCTGCAGTATTGTCCTTTCTTTTTTAATTTTATTAATTTGAGTCTTCTCTCTTTGTTTTCTTGGTCAATCTAACAAAATGTCTTGTCAATTTAATTGATCTTTTCAGAGAACTAACTTCTGGTTTCACTGATTCTCTCCAATGTTTTTCTATTCTGTATTTAATTTATCTCTGCTGTAATCTATTGTTTTCTTACTTCTGCTACCTTTGGGTTTGGCTTGTTTTTCTTTTCCTTTTTTAAAAAAAAATTTTTGTGATTTGGGTGAAAGTATACAGAGCCAATTGGTTTTCTATTCAATGTTTACACATTGTGTTTTGTGACATTTATTACAGTCCCTACAGCATAACAGCACTCTTCCTACTTCCTTTCTGTGCTATTCATTTCCATTTGTCCTTCTTTCCAATCCCTTCCTGGCTTCTGAGCTTTATTCCTGGGCAATTTCTGCCCTTTTGATCTCATAAAGTTAGTTGTTCTAAGGAGTGCATACCTTCCTGGTGTTACTGTTCAATTTAAAATGTCTGTTATTTAGCTGAAAGTTGAGCCATGGAAGTGAGTTTAGTTTCAGGCTTGAAGGGTGTCAAGGGACAAAATTCATGGGTTTCCATCAGTCCCTATCAGGCCAGTAAGCCTGATCTTTCTTAAGATTTTGAGTTTTGTTCCATATTTTTCTCCCACTCTATCCAGGACCTTCTATTATGATCCCTTTCGAAGTGGTTGGCAGTAGTAGCCAGGTAGCATATAGTTCTTCAGGTCTCATAATCCTGGAGGCTCAGGATCATGTATTCCATTAATCCAATGGACTAATTATTTCCTTACATCTTTTATTTTCTTCATCTTTCTTTGGTTTGGATAGGGAGTGACCTGTAGTTGTACCTTATATGGTTGCTCACAAGATTTTAAGATACTGCTCCCATTTTTCTAGTTCCTTAAATAGTAAAGTTAAGTTATTGATTTGGGATCTTTCTTCTATTCTAATGAAAGAATTCTTACCTGTAAGTTGACCTCTGCCCACTGCTTCTGCTGCATCCCATAGGTGTGTTTATGTTATTATTATTATTTTCTTATCAAAGTAT
>NW_006922325.1:35326-35817 GCF_000298275.1 Orycteropus afer afer
GACAGAGCGAGGGGTCAGCCACAGGGATCCAGGTGAGCGGAGGGAACTCAGGCCATGCCCCACAAGTGGCAAGGTGGGGAAGCGGGAGACAGGAGAGTAAAAAGGCTAGTGGGACCGGGACAGAGCAAGGAGTCAGCCGCAGGTATCCAGGTGAGGGGAGGGAACCCAGGCCATGCTCCACAAGCCGCAAGGTGGGGAAGTGGGAGAAAGGAGAGTAAAAAGGCTAGGGTGACCAGGACAGAGTGAGGAGTCAGCCACAGGGATCCAGATAAGGAGAGGTTGGAGAGGTTTCCAACAGGAAAGGGAGACAAACTTATCTGTCAGTTTGTCCTACTGTGGTGACATTTTGCTGTGAGTCTTGAGGCTGCTGTGCCACTGATGTTTCAAATGCAGTGGGGTGCACATGGTGCACAGGTATCAACCCAGCTTACAGAAAAAGAGTAGGATGAAGGAAGAGGCCATCCACTTCTTAAAGAATTGGCCAGGGAAAA
>NW_006922325.1:39949-41139 GCF_000298275.1 Orycteropus afer afer
TAGTTCTTCTGGTCTCATAGTTGTATAGGTTGCAGAACGGATGGTGTACCAGTCACTAGGACTGATTGTTTCCATTAATTTTGGTTTCATTTTCTTAAGATGCCCTTCGAAGCAGAAATTTTAAATTTTGATAATATGAAGTTTATATATTTCAGTTATTTTATGATTGTACTTTTGGTATAATATTTAAGAAATGTTTTTTCTAATCCAAGTTAACAAAAAGTTCTCCTATGTTTTCTTGTAAAAGTCTCAATTTTTAGTTTTACATTTAGTTCTATGAATGATTCTTAGCTAATTTTTGCATGTGATGCAAGTTTGGTTTCAAAAATGTTTTTCATATGAATTGTCCAATTGTTCCAACAGTTTTTCAAAATTAAGTGGCCATATATATATGTATCTTTTTATAAATTTGCATCAATTTAATAAAGTAAAATAGGAGATAAAGACATAGAAATGCATTAGCAAAATATGAAGTTGACAAAAGGGAAGTCATATTTGGAGTAGTGAAAGAAGACTAACATGGATTTCATAAAAAACAAAATGAAAATATAGTATTTCCATAATTAGATTGTAAAATAACATGGATAACCTTGAATATGTTGTTAAAGTCTTCCGTTTTTCTCTTCAGGAATGTTGTAGTAGGGTATTGACATATTTAATGAGATTTTTTTTTATATATAATATTCCTGGCCATCTGAAATATGTTTAAGAATGTAGACAGACTAAAGAAAAGGAAACAGAAGATCATTGCTAAAATCAAGGTAAGAGATGATGAGGGCTTGAGTTAGGGTGTTAACAGTGGTAATAAGAATGGAAAAAAAAAAAAAAAGGATAGGTATAGGAGGCATTTTAGAGCTGAATTTCCCAAGACTTACTGAATGCATATTTAAGGGGTGAGGTTGAACAAAAAAGAAAAGCCTGAAAATAACTCCAAGGTTCTGAATGTGACTGGGAGTTATCATGATATAATGGAAAATTAAATTTAGATTGTGTTTAGTACTGAGAATAAGCTACTGATTTTGTATGTAGGATGTTCTAAAACATGGTTGACATTTCCCAAGCTGAAAAAATAGAAGAAAAAGTTCAAGCCTCAAGTTGCTATAATGAAGGATTCTATGGGGAAAATAAAAAGAGCTCTGCTGACACAGTGCTTAAGACATCTGACTGCTAACCAGAAGGTTGGTTCAGAC
>NW_006922325.1:47928-48732 GCF_000298275.1 Orycteropus afer afer
TTGTAGGCAGCATATTGATAGGTTTTGTTTTCTTATCCAATCTGCAACTCTCCACCACTTAAGTGGTTCATTTAATCCTTTAACATTCAGTGTAATTATTGACAGATATGAATTTGTTGATGTCATTTTGTTATGTGTTTTTTCATGGTGTCCCTGGTTTCTTCATTCCATATTATTTTCTGTGCTGAGCTCATTATATTTATGAATCCTGTTATTATTTCCTTTGTTGCTGTTGTATTAGTATATATTGAATATTTGTGCTTGTCATCTTTTTTATTGTCATGTGAAGTTTTATCATTTTTCTTTGAGGTTACCCTATGATTTATAAATTAATCCCTGAGTTTAAAAAAGTCCATTCTATCTTGCAACTCTCTTAACTTCCTCACCATTTAGAAGTTCTATAACTACACAGTCTTTTCCCACTTTTTGTTTGTAGTTGACCTCACTTGCCAATTGAAGTCTCTGGTTCCCTTTTTACAATCTTGTAAGCTCATTTTACTTTAGATATGTCCATAGCTGTGGTTCTGGGTTATGTCATCTTTTGTTTTAATGATTGGTTGTTATTTGTTATTTTTGGTTCTCTGTTCAAAGTACTCCCTTTAGCATCTCTTGTAAGGTTGTTCTGGTTTTAACAAATTCTATTAGTTTCTGCTTATCTGGAAATCTCCTAATTTCACCATCTTATTTGAGGGACTATTTTGCTGGGTATATAATTCTTGGTTGAAAACTTTTCTCTTTCAGGGATTTATATATACCATCGCATTGCCTTCTCGCTTGCATGGTTTCTGCTGAGAAATCAGAGCT
>NW_006922325.1:49374-49828 GCF_000298275.1 Orycteropus afer afer
ATAAACTCCTGATTGCTAAGGCCATCCTGTTTGTGGTATTTTCTGTTAGAGTGGCACTAGATAACCAGAACAGAATTTGGTACCAAGAGAGTGGGTGGTTGCTCTGACAGATGCTTCAAATGTGGAAACAGGAGTGGAGTGCATCCTTCACCCAAGACCCTGGCAGAGAGACCCCACCTAGCATACCAGAGACCAGCATGAGAGACAGCAAGAGCCGAGCCAAGAGAACCGGCATGAGACAGCAACAGCCTTACCAGCTCATGGAGGAGAAAGCTTGATGCCTTTGGTTAGGTGGCTTCCTGGCAGAATGGGTTGCCTTAGAGCATTAATTGGTAGAAAAGACCAGCATGAAATGGAGTAGCAAGTTGGCCGGCCCATGGAGCAAGAAAGCTGAATGCTTTGGGGGCAGGAAAATTTCCAGTGGAGTGGGTTACCTTCGGCATTAATTGGCAGA
>NW_006922325.1:49928-50616 GCF_000298275.1 Orycteropus afer afer
CAATTGAATAACCATCAAGAAACTAAAGGCACGTGGATAAAAAAACACCCCATGTAATCACACAGGAATAGTAGCCTCAAAGAGAAAAAGAAGAAGAAAAAAACAAGAAAACCTGCAATATCTGAGGATATATGGATTAAGAGAAAAAATATAGAGAAAGAGAATAAGGAAAGAAAAAAAAATGGGAAAAATGCCAAAAGGAAAAGAAGGAACAGGGTTAACCATGAGAAAAAAGACGGGGGGGAGGGAAGGAAAAAAAAAAATCCCTTACATTAAAAAAAGAAAAAAAAATTCAGTCAGGAACAGGGAAAAGAAAATTTCAACCAGGAACAGGGAAAATAGAAAATGCTGGAAACTAAGACCTGGGAAGGGAAGATTAAGAATAATAATAAAAAGGACAAAATTATTAATAATAATAGTTGTTTTAAAACTGACAAATACAAGGAAAGTAATCAGCAGAAAAAAGAAAGTGAAAAGAAAAAAATAAAAGTAAAGAAAGAGAAAGAGAAAAAAAGAATCAGAGCAGGACAGGCCAGGGCACCCAGGCTTCATCTGAGCACACAGACTATGATGGAGTTCCTGTGGGCCCAGAAGGTCGGTGTGAGTGCGGGATGGCTGTACCTCCATTCACCAAGCGGGTGTGGGGTATAAGAGTAACAAAAGGAATGTGGTACCTTTTCAGTCTTGC
>NW_006922325.1:50716-51230 GCF_000298275.1 Orycteropus afer afer
TCATCAGGATCACTCAGGATCGCTGCCAGACTGCAGCTCCATCTTTCTCCTTTTTTGGTATTTCCACGCAAATTCTTCTGCTACTTGGGGTTCATTCCACTTTTATATCCTTACCTTCAAGGCTCAGGGGTCCAGGATTATCTTCTGTGTCTGTGTTAAATGGTTTCCCTTTTCTTTGTTGAAGAGGGTCTGTGCAGTTTTTCTGCCTAGTCTGCCATCTTGCTGCTAATCCACAAGTAAATTTTTGCTGAAAATAATTCAAAAATTGCTGTAGAAGTACATAGAAATGGAACTGTCAGATCTTCAAGCCAAATTCAAAAGTGGACATGGAATGAGGGATATCATTGCTGATGTAAAAAGATCTTGGCTGAAAACAAGGAATACCTGAAAGATGTTGCAGTGTAGTAAATTACTTTGTGTGGCTTTTCTACCCATAAGTCTTTGTAACCTCCAAGGTGGAATTTGCTATGAGCAACTGAGGAGCTCCTGATTGCTGAAGGTGTCCACCTGGAGT
>NW_006922325.1:52026-52611 GCF_000298275.1 Orycteropus afer afer
CCTGCAGTAATAGGCCTTGGGTTACTGCTGTCTTCCTCTTGTGAGATTAGAAGAGGTCAGAACATGTGGCCTCCTTGCCGTTTTTGCAGATGTTTACCTCTGTTTTACTGACTATGCAAAGGTACTCCACCATGTGGAACATAACCAATTACTGTCAACATTATAAAGAAAGGGAATTTCAAAACACTTAATTGTGCTCATGAGGAACATGTATGTACACAAAGAGGCAGTCATTTGAAAAGAACAAGGGGATGCTGAATGATTTAAAATCAGGAAGGGTATACATCAGGGTTGTATCCTTTCACCATACTTATTCAATGTGTATGCTAAGCAAATGTTCAAAGAAGCTACACTGCATTAAGAAGAATGCAGCATCAGGATTGGAGGAAAACTCATTAAAAATCTTCCATATACAGGCATAATGCCTAAGGCATTTGACTGCTAACCAGAAGGCTGACAGTTCAAACTCACCAGCCGCTCCTCAGAAGGACGATTGGGCAATCTACTTCTGTAGTGATACTGCCTTGGAAATCCAAGGAGGGGTCACTATGAGTCAGATCTGACTCGACAGCAGTGAGTTGTTTT
>NW_006922325.1:52711-55844 GCF_000298275.1 Orycteropus afer afer
GTTTGTCGTATTTTCTGTTAGAGCAGCACTAGGTAACCAGAACAGCTGGAATGCTCTATAGAAGCAAGAATGGCCAGATTTTGTCTCATCTCCTTTGGTCATGTTATCAGAAAGGACAAGCTCTTAGAGAAGGATATTGTGATTTGTATAGTAGAGGGTCAGTGATAAGAAGGAGGGCCCTCAACAAGATGAATTGGCACAGTGCCTGCAACAATGGCATCAAGCATGGCAAGGATTGTGAGGATGACACAAAAGCAGGAAGTTTTTCATTCCATTGTAAATAGGGTCGCTATGACACAATAGCACCTAACAACAACAGCTAACTTTTGAAGAAGGTCTGGTTGTGTAGTGGTTAAGGCTTTTGGCTGCTAACTAAATGTTGGTGATATGAACTCACCAGCTGCTCCCCAGGAGACAGGCAGTCTGCTTCTGTAAAGATTTACAGCCTTGGAAACCCAATGGGACTAGATATTAGTCAGAATTGACTCGATGGCAGTGAGTTTCGTTTCATTTTTGAGCTGACCTCTGAGGCAGAATTTTGAAAAGTGACAGAACTCTGAATCCCAAAGATGAAATTGCATCTTAAAGTGAAATAAGAATGCATACTGTACGTGCTGGTAAAAGGAAGAATATAGCTAAAACTGCACATTGAGGGATTAAGAGAAATAATGAGAGTAACGATTTTTTGTTTTGTTTTGGAGGTGGAGCAGTTGAGTATATTTGTTTACAGACAGAAAGGAGAAAGTGATGAAGAGAGTTTGGAGATTAAAGAGGTAGTTGGGATAGTGAAGAATGAAAGTCCCAGGAAACATGGAGTTAACCACACAAACAACAGAATTATTTTTGGAAGTAAAGATGATGATGAATATGGTAGAAGGAGTATGAGAAAGGACATAGGAAATTGTGGGAGTTTTTGGAAAAGTTCTTCATAGTTTCATTCTTATGCTTGAAATAGATTAAACACTAATAACTCCTTCATGTGAAAAATCATTAAGGGGAACTTAACAATACATTGAATGATGCTAATATTGAATCTTATGGCAAAGGGATCTTATCATTGAAGCAAAGGAAGTTTAATCAATTTATATTACTATTTATTTCTTACTACCCTCTTAATAGAGATATTACTGGTTGGCCTTGTCCCTGCTATTGTTATTATTATTTTTATAAGGGACTTCTTTTAAAACATGCAAAGCTGTGTATGATTTTCTAACAAAAATTCACATTACTTATATAGATTCAACAATAACTAGCATCTGTAGAGCATAACGATCTATTGAAACAACTGACACATCACTGCATCACTGATAGACTTATAGATCAAGAATCATGTGGTACAATTTGGAGGATGAGATGGAAAGGGTACACCAGCTGCTAACGACCAGCAAGTTTTGGCATAGATGAGAAATTAAAACAGGAAGTTCAGTTCAGGCACAGAAGGTTTGATGATAGCTTGTAATGAGTAAATCCAAAGTTTTAAATGACAGATAACACTTTGTAATATGATAAGCATGTTTCCTAAAAAGAGCCATATGTTTATTCATTATTTTTTTTAATGTCTATAATATAACTAATATGGCTTAGGAAAAATCAAATGAATGACCCAAGGTCACAGAAATGAGAAATTTGGCTCCACTAATAGAATAACAACTGATATTCAAACTGCATTTCCAGAAGGCTTTACCATGGAACATTTGTGAGCTGGAATGCCACAACAGTTTTACAGTTCTTGTATACACCTCACATTTTCATCAATTCCAAGACTCCCTGCCTTGTTCCAAACCCTTTGGAAATTTACTCCATTTATCCATTGCAAAGATCTGCTGAAGGTTGAATATTAACCCATACTCTTATTATTCTTTTCCCCAGAGAAAAGGAATTATGTAGTATTAATTGCACTGGAAATGATTTATTGAGAAACAAGAACCTGTGTTTCCTTGTTCACTGCATACTTAGTGAGGGCAGAGTGGGAGTATTTCACAAGAAAATCTTTGTATTGAATGTTTTCATATTGCCTTGAGGAGAAAGGTTTCAAAAATAGAGTTTTAAAGAATGAGCAGGCTGCTGATGCAAGATAAGCTGAACTTTTTTATTAGACTAAATATTGTTAACACTTTCCCGTGACTTTTTCTGTCAGAAACTTTGGGACATGACATTAATTTGCTCATTCTTATAATAAATATTAATCATGCTCCTACTGTGCACCAGGGTGCAGTGATTTGAAAACACCAGCTACTCCATGGGAGAAAGATATGACAGTCTGCTCCCATAAAGATTATAAACTTGTAAGTCCTATGGGCCAATTCTACTCTGTCTTATAGGGTCACTATGAGAAGGAATCTACTCAACTACAGTGATTTTATGTACCAGGGACACCCTGGTGGCATAATGGTTAAGTGATTGGCTGCTAACCTAAAGTTGATGGTTTGAAACCTCACAGCAGCTTTGTGGGAGAAATTCTTGGCAATTTCCTCCTATAAAGATTACAGCCTAGACCATCCTGGAGGATGTTTTGCTGAGTGAAATAAGTCACTCACAGAAGGACAAATATAGTATTAGTTGATTACTGTAAAAATTCAAGAAAAGGTTTATATATGGAAGGAAGCATTCTTACTTGGTTACAAGGGGTGGGAGAGGAGGAAAGGGAAAACTGCAAAATAGAAATGCATTGACCCATGTCACTTTAGTTTTCTGTATTTCACTGTACATAAATTATATTTCAATAAAATGTATTAAAAAGAAGATCTAACAGGATGCAGAAATTAACAAAAAAATCATTAATATCAAACACAAGTAATTTTTTTTTATTGTGATTCAGGTGAAGATTTACAGAGCAAATTCACTTTCCATACAGCAGTTTACATATACTTTGCCTCATGTCATTGACCACAGTTTACCACAATGCAATAGCTCCCCTCCCACTTCTTGCCCATAGTTACCTGTTCCCAGTGTTCATCCGTCCATACACTCCTGCCCCATGAGCTGTCTCCTGTACATAAGCAGCCCTTCTTTCTCCCATTATTGTTCTCTCCAAGAAGTGTATATACTTGAGGTAAGTGTTCAACTCCTATGCCTGTATTTTGTTTGATTGGAAACCACAGGTGTGGGTTCAATTCCAAACCTGAAGGGCAAC
>NW_006922325.1:61162-62314 GCF_000298275.1 Orycteropus afer afer
CTCATAGCGAACCCCATTGGGTTTCTGAGGCAGTATATCTTTAAGGAAGTAGATTGCCCAATCTTCATTCCACAGAGTCGCTGGTGAGTTTGAACTGCCAACCTTCTGGTTAGTAGTCAAATGCCTTAGACTGCACCACCAGAGCTCTATAACATCATCATAAATGGATAAAAGTTTGAAGTTGACAAGAAGTTCATTGTCTTTGGATCCATAATCAAGTCCCATGGAAGCAGCAGTCAAGAAATCAAACTAAGTATTTTGTTGGGCAAATACATTGCAAAAGACCTCTTTAAAATATCAAAGAGTAAAACTGTCACTTTGAAGACTGAGGTGTGACTGACCCAATCCATGATATTTTCACTGGCCAAATATGGATGTGAAATCAACAATAACAACATGATTATCATAGATGCATAACTTTAAGTTTTAAGTCATTGACTGTTATAATAAAATTTCAGAACTGTCAAAGTTGAGCGACCCTAGCAGAAAGATTTTGTTGTTAAATGTCTTTGAGTTGATTCTGACTCCTTGTGACCCTATGTAATAGGGTAATAATTTCTTCCATTTGTCTTAGATACTCTCCTTCCAAGAGCAATTTTCAAAGTCTATTCTGCCATGCGTTTTGGCCATCTATTTCTTTCCAGTCTTTTTAATGACCTTTTGCTTTCTTCATGTATCATGTTATTGATTTTATTTGTTTGATCTTCAGTAATGGTATTCAATGCATCAAATATATTCTTCAGACGGTGCCTAAATTCATGTGGCATATACTCAAGGACATATTTTTGCTCTCATGGGCTTATTTTAATCTTCTTAATCTTCAACTTGAACTTGCATATGAGCAGTTGTTGGTCTGTCCCAAAGTTGTTTCCTGCCCTTGTTCTGACTGATGATATTGAGTTTCTCCATCACCTCTTTCCACAGATGTAGTTGATTTGATTCCTGTACATTCCATCTGGTGAAGTCCACATCTATAGTCACCATTTATGTTGTTCACTAAAGGTGCTGATCTTGCAAAATGTCATCATCTGTTTTCCAGCATCATTTCTGTCATCAATGCTATGATTTCCAACTACTAATGCACTTTCTTTGTCTCTCTCTTTCACAGTCCAATCACTGGTAATTATCAATACATATTGATTTCATGTTTGG
>NW_006922325.1:63506-64062 GCF_000298275.1 Orycteropus afer afer
CCACCCATCTATCCACCCATATACCCATGTTTGCCTTCACTGACAATGCAGTACTGTATGTGCAAAAGGGTTCACATTTGTTGTCTGTACCTCCCGTGTACCTCTCTATGTCTTTCTCTTCCTTGATGCCACCATATTTGTCACTCACATTTGGTACATTGTCCTTCTCTTCACCCAAATCAATATTTATCTCTATCTATCTAACAGCATCCCCTCCCCTCCCCTTCCACTCCTGGTAACCAACAAAGAAAATTTTCTTCTATAGATAAACATTTCCTTAACTTTTACAATAATGGACTAATACAATATTTGTCCTTTTGCGATTAACTTATTTCACTCAGCATAATGTCTTCCAAGTTCATCCATGTTATGCAGTGTTTTGTAAATGCTACATTATTCTTTAGCATTTCATAGTATACCAATGTGTGTATGTACCATAGTGTGGTTATACATTCCTCAGTTGATGGACACCTAGGTTGTTTCCATCTTTTGGCTATTGTAAATAGTGCTGTGATGAACATGGGGGTGCATCTTTCTGTTCTTCTCATGGCTCTCA
>NW_006922325.1:64162-67211 GCF_000298275.1 Orycteropus afer afer
TTTTTTGAGAAGTAGACCTGGCCACATCGTTCCTTCTAGTCTGTCTCAATCTAGACACCTACCATGGGTGACCCTGTTGGTATTTGAAATTCTAGTGGCATACCTTCCAGCATTACTGCAACACTCAAGTCACTATAGTATGACAAAGTGACAGATGAGTAGTGCAACAGAAAGATTGTCAATCAAAAATATTTATTAGGTGCATAGTGTATGACAAAGACAGGGCAGGGCAAAATGTTTAATATTCACAAACATAAAAATTATAGAAAAAAATCATGCATTAATGCAATGAGTACTTATAGATGCTTCTACCCTTCCAGTCCCTGTGATAAACAAACAAAACACAAACTCACAGCCATCGAGTCAGATCTGACTCATACCAACCCCTCCTTGGGTTTCTGAGGCAGTATCACTACGGAAGTAGATTGCTTAACCTTCCTTCTGAGGATTGGCTAGTGGGTTTGAACCTCCAGCCTTCTGGTTAGCAGTCAAACGCCTTAGGCACTATGCCACCAGAGCTCTGGTCCCTGTGATGGTTTCTGGAACTACAAAGATGAATTAAATAGCCAAGGTCCAGGAGCTCATGACCATTGAAGTCAGAAATTATCCTAAATTCAAAGCCATTTCAATGGTGAATTTACAAGGCTCTTCTCATTCTTTTGTATTTATTTTCCACTGTGACTCTTTTATTTGATTCTGTTATGATTCTTTTGTGGTGTAGCCTCCATTCCCTTTTTCACACTCCAACTAGTCAATCTGCAAAAAACTAAAAAAAAACATTGCCATGATTTGATTTTGACTCATGGAGACCCTAGGTGTTAAAGAACTGAACTGCTCCATAAGGTTTTCTTGACAATAATCTTTACAGAAATAGACCACCAGGCCTTTCTTCTGTGGACTCACTGAGTGGATTGGAATTGCCAATCCTTTGGTTAAAAGCTCATCAGTAAATAAGGCAACAAAATCATTCAAAGAACTAAAGTTTGAGTGGATTTTTTTTCATCCTTATTCCCCACTCCTGATACTTTTTTAAAATTCCTCTTTAGTTTTAGCTGCTCTACAACACCTGGGACTCACTTTTACATTATCTTTAATAGAATTGTATCACCAGAGTTCAGTTTCATACAAAGAGTTTTGCAGCAAAATTTTTAAGAAAGAGATTTTGAATTTTTAAAGTAAATTTAATCTGTCTCTCTACAATTAGTAGCTTGAGTAATGATGTAATATAAGGACTGGTTTTTAAAAATTATTAAAAATTATGTTGTTGTTGTTATGTGCCATTGAGTCAGCCTTGACTCATAGCGACCCCTCCTTGGGTTTCCAAATATATTAAATTATAGCATATAATAAATGAAATAACTCTTTTATATGTTTTCAATAAGCAGTAACACTACAGGTATTGTCAGGGGCAGAAAATGTAATCTGTATACTTCACAGTTACCTAATGGTATTCAATATCAGAATAGCTAGTCAAATCAAATAGACAAGTGTCTTTCAACCTGTAGATGGTCACCCATTAGTAAGTCATTACATCAATTGATTGGGGCCTGATCAATATTTAAAAATATGAAATACAGATGGACTACAAGAGAAATATTAATATGCATCAAACATAGTAAGAGTAAATATTGTTTCATGAAACTTTTGTTCTGATTGCATATATATGTATATCAGTATTGCATTGAAAGTTTTGATTCAGACAAATGAAGGGTCATTATATATTAGGTGTAAAAAGAAAAATCATAAATAGGAAGTAATTGCACTCACTTCTCAGTTATTGACATAGTTAGATTATAATGACCAAGTTGTTAACCAAAAGTCATCACTATGTGAAAATGAAGAATGAACACATCAGATCACAAAATGGAGGGTGACTGCATCATTACATAATTGCCAAATTACATCATTACATAACTGACAATTCTCATCATTACATAACTGCCAAACCACTAAGAATCATGGGCCAGTCAAGTAACCTTAACCATCACATCCAGCGTTACTCTCATCATGCACCTCACGATTTGTTACTGTCAGACATGAGTCGTTAATGTGCAAAATAGTTACACAGTAGATTTTTCACTGTGGTTGTAAATGTGGAATAACAACATAGTTGATAAGTGAGGAAAAGGTGGATTCTTTTTATAATAGCCATCATGAAGTTTTACTTTATGTGTATGTGTGTATGTATACATTTTATATAATATGTACATATAAAATATGCTTATAAATGTATATGCATCCACTTTGTGTCATTTATTAATTAATTTCTTGGTACTAATTGGTATAGATTAATAAAATCTACTAATAACCTTCCATTTCTGTCTCAGCAAGCTATTACAATCTCCTCTCCACAGTACCAGTGTAGAAACAGCTTACTGGTAGTAAATTTGGTTGTCATAGCTTTTTACTCCTCTCTCTGCCTGAGGCTGCATTCTAGTAGTGATGGTAAAAAGCAGCAAACAATTCTCATTAACCTATGAATTTTATAATATATAGTCAAAGCCTGAATAATGGAGAAGTGGTTGGATTTTGAATACCAATTATGTTTTTCATTTATTTCAATGCTTTATTTAGTCTCAAAGTCTGAATTGAATGTGGAATTCAAAACTGGCGGTCACTTGACTTACTTTTTATTGTGTTATATTAGGGAATGAATTGTTAGTGCTGAAGTGATGCAGAGGAACTAAAAATAATAACATGAAATGACAATCTTTTTCAGAGAAATAAAGAAAACATAAATGTATTAACACCTTGAACAGGAAAACTACACTCTCAAGAGTTGTCTATTTAGCCCAATTAAGATGAAAAGAAGAAAAATAACCTAGGCAAGGTAAAGAAATAATGATCAGAGTATTTTACTGTGTTCAAATGGTGATAACATTGAAAACTGACAAGGTGTCTAAAACATTTACTGTAGAAAGATTCTGTATGGATAATTGGGTAAAAGGGTGATACTTACTAAATTTAACAGCTATTTTTAGTATACCTTGAGTCATTTTCTGGACACTTCTTTTCCACATTAGTGTTCTCTTCCTAGGTACACAGTCCT
>NW_006922325.1:68886-69616 GCF_000298275.1 Orycteropus afer afer
GGAATGGTTTCAGTCTCTCTCCATTGAGGGCAATATTGGCTGTTGGTTTTGCATAAATGCCTTTTATTATGTTGAGGAATGTCCCTTCTATTCCTTCCATCTATCTTAAGTAAATGAAATATCCACTAAATAAATTCCAAAGTCAGGGGAGTTGCAAGGTCTGTTTAATCAGAAAGGCATTCTAACATCCTTCATAATTCATTACATCATTGGATTTTTGTCTCTCCTACAGGTAAGGCTGACTTTTTTTCCAATATTTTTCTGCTTACATCAAAGTATGGTCTTATTAAGATGTTATAGTAATCTATGATTTGGAACTATGCTACATTTTCAAGTACCTCTTTGGCTTGTTCTTGTTAGGTGACATCGAGTCTATTCCAACTCATAGCGACCCTATGTATAACTGCCTGGTCCTGAGCCATCCTCACAATCTTTGCTATGCTTGAGACTATCATTGCAACCCACTGTGTAAATCCATCTAATTGAGGGTCTTTCCCTTTAACTCTGAACCTCCACTTTAACAAACCAAAAACCAAACTCACTGCCGTCGAGTCGGATCCAACTCATAGTGACCCCTCCTTGGGTTTGCAAGGTAGAATCACTATGGAAGTAGATTGCCCAGTCTTCCTTCCAAGGAGTGGCTGGTGGATTTGAACCTCCAGCCTTCTGGTTAGCAGTCAAATGCCTTAGGCACTACACTTCCAGAGCTCTTGAACCTCCACTTTACCAA
>NW_006922325.1:70308-72619 GCF_000298275.1 Orycteropus afer afer
GTGCCATAAGCTAGAGACCATTCCCAAAGTTGCTTCTTATATACGGGAAGCAGACCACATACACAGTGCAGCTACTCAGCTGTTCCAATAGATTCCACCATGGAGTTAATTACCTCACCATGGAGAATAACTACATTCAGCTGCCCACCCACTCAACCAGGCCCAGCCAAGGTGACATACAAACTTAACTACCACAAGGTCACATGAAATTTCACTTCTAAGGAGCATTCTGGCTGCACTTCTTCCGGGACAGTTTGTTTGTTCTTCTGGCAGTCCATGGTATTTTCAATATTCTTCACCAACACCACAATTCAACAGTATCAGTTCTTCTTTGGTCTTTCTTATTCATTGTCCAGCTTTCACATGCATATGAAGCAATTGAAAATATCACAGCTTGGATAAGACAAACCTTTGTCTTCAAAGTGACATCTTTGTTCTTCTACACTTTAAAGAGGTCTTTTGCAGCAGATTAACCCATTGCAGTACAGTGTCTGATTTCTTGACTGCCACTTCCATGGCTGTTGATTGTGTATCCAAGTAAAATGAAATCTTTGACAACGTCAATCTCTTCTCCATTTGTCATGATGTTGATTATTTGTCCAGCTGTGAGGAATTTTGCTTATTTATGTTGAGATGTAATCCTAAGTGAAGGGTGGAGTCTTTGATCTTCATTAGTAAGTGCTTCAATTGCTCTTCATTTTCAGCAAGCAAGGTTGTGTCATCTGCATATTGCTGATTGTTAATGAATCTTCTTGCAATCTTGATGCTGCGTTCCTCTTCATACAGTCCAACTGCATGGATTATTTGCTCTGGACAAACATTGAATAAGTATGGTGAAAGAATACAACCATGACACACAGCTTTCTTGATTTCTAACCATGCAGTATTCCTTGTCCTTTCAGAACAATTGCCTCTTGGACTATATACAGGTTCCTCATGAACACAACACCAGCCACTTCTTGGAAGGAAGGTTGGGCAATCTACTTCTGTAGTGATACCACTTTAGAAACCCAAGGAAGGGTCATTATGAGATTTTTCATGAACACAATTAAGTGTTCTAGAGTTACTATTTGGTGCAGTGTTACCTGTAATTTGTCAAATGCCTTTGCATTGTCAATAAAACACAGGTAAATATCTTTTTGGTATTCTTTGCTTTGAATACTTCTTTAGCTATGGATTTGTAATTAAGTATTTAGTATTTAGAGCACTTTATATATTATAAAAACAATGCGAAGTCAAGTCATTATAAGAATCAACAAGTATCTACAATATTTAGCTTTAGTAATAAATTAGAACATCTTATAGACTTATTGAATGGCTAAGATAGTACTAAAACCAAAAAATATGCTTATAAATATACAATAAAACAAAATTTAAGTTTTTAATACTTTATGTTAAAATTTGGCAACTTCTTTGAAATACGTTTCTGAGGAAAGTTAGATCTAAGGATAGGAAAGGACTGGAACACATACTCTTGTGTGATTTCCATCAAATCTTTCTTCATCCCACCCTAATCTATACACAACTTTCTAGAGGTATAATTAATTTAAGGAGCTAATGAAGAAGTAGATATAAAGCATGGAAATAAATTTATATTAGTGTATTCATAGTAAAGAGTTATTTATGGGCTGATTAATATATATGCTGGTAAGTTCTTGATCATTTTTAACATTAGCTCTTGCCTTTGAATTTGTTCCCTCCCTAGACATTGGGTAAGATATATTATCCCAAAGTGTCGTGCCTGAAGGAATTGTATTGATTCCTCTAACTCTGCAAACACTGGTACATAGATGGCCAAATCTCAAAATAAAGCTCCCTGTTCATGATCTAGTACTCTTGATTATAGGTAGCCTAAATTAAAAGGCAGTAAGACTTACAGCGTAGAAGGAGACATTCACTTCCCAAGGCCAAGGAAAAAGGTCCCCAATGTATAAATCTCATTATATTTTTAGCACCCTTGCTACTGGAGAGACTCATTTTATCAGCATGGAGTCTAAAAACAGCCACGTATTTCTTTCTCTAATCATTCAAATGCCAAACCATAAAAAAATATCAGGAAATCTAATAACTCATTATTGAAGCTTTATTCCCTGAAAGTTGTCAAATGTTGTCCAATGCTTATGCATTCCAAAATAGACAAGTCTTGTTACCCAAGGTCATGACAAATATACTTCAGATTCTCAGCATTCTAAGAGAAAGATATTTTCCAGCTGCGGTTGTTTGTGTAACTGCCACAATGGCATGACTGTTAAAATTGTATGTCATTTATGGCCTGATCTGTAATTATATTTTGATGTTGTTGTTAGGTGCT
>NW_006922325.1:75064-76651 GCF_000298275.1 Orycteropus afer afer
AGCCTGCACCTCTGGAAGTTCTCTGTCAATATACTGATGCAACAGTTTTTGAATTATCTTCAAACTTGCATGCAAGTTTTTTTTTTTTAATTTATTTTATTTTACTTGTATGCAATATTAATGATATTGTTCAATAACTTCCACATTCTGTGGGATCACCTCTCTTTGGAATGGGCACAAATATGGATCTCTTCCAGTCAGCTGGCCAGGTAGCTGTCTTCCAGATCTCTTGGCATAACCAAGTGAGTGCCTCCAGTGTGGCATCTGTTAGTTGAAACATCACAATGGGTGTTCCATCAATTCCTGGAGTCTTGTTCTTCACCAGTTCCTTCAGTGCAGCTTTGACTTCTTCCCTCAATATCATTGGTTCTTGATCATATGCCAGCTCCTGAAATAGAAGACCATTGACCAGTTCTTTTTGGTGCAGTGACTCTGTGTATTCCTTCCATCTTCTTTTGATGCTTCTTGCATCATTCAATATTTTTCCCATAGAAACTTTCAATATTGCAGCTGGAGGCTTAGACTTTTTTCCTCAGTTCTTTCAGATTGAGAAATGCCTAGTGTGTTCTTCCCTTTTGGTTTTCTAACTCCAGGTCTTTGCATATTTCATTATAGTGATTGGCTTTGTCTGCTTGAGCTGCTCCTCAAAAATCTTCTGTTCAGCTCTTTTATCTTGTCATTTCTTCCATTTGCTTTGGCTACTCTTCACTCAAGGGCAATTTTCAGAGTCTCTTCTGACATCCATTTTGGTCTTTTCTTCTTTTCTCTTCTTTCCAATGACCTCTTGCTTTCTTCATGGATGATGTTCTTGATGACATCCCACAATTCTTCTCATTTTTGGTGATTGGTATTCAATGCATCACATCTATTATTTAGATGGTCTCTAAATTCAAGAGGGATATATTCCAGGTCATATTTTGGCTCTTGTGTAATTGTTTTAATTATCTTCAACTTCAAGTTGTATGTGCTTATGAGCAGTTGATTGTCTGTTCCACAATCAGCTCCTGGCCTTGTTTTGGCTGAAGATATTGAGCTTTTCTATCGCCTCTTGCCACAGATGTGGTCCTATATACAGGAGGCATGTGCATTGGTAGCAATGATAGCATTTTCCATAATAGGTCAAAACTGAAAAAAAAATGATGAGAATGCATAAATACATTGTTGTACATAAATGAAACGGATCATTATGTAATAAAGAAATTAAAGATTTATGTTCTTGCAAACATGTATGAATAATAGAAGCATATTCCATATAAAAGAAATCATAGAAGATTATTACAATATATTTATAATGATAAGCACAAATAAATTTTCCAAATACATTGTTCATACACTTATTCATGAGTAAAACCAAAAAATAAAAATAAAAAGTGGGGGATAGAAAATAAATTTTTAAAAACTCAGGATAGTGGTTATCTCTGGGATAAGAGGCATGGGGATAGGTCAGAAAGTAGCATACAGGTAGACGTGGCAATGTTGGTTAACTCAGTTTTTAGTGAAGGATGTATTCAACAGGATTTTTTTTGTTGTTTTTCTTTGTAACTTTCACAGGTGTTGCATTAATTTTGGTTGAACATGTAAAATATT
>NW_006922325.1:77176-79078 GCF_000298275.1 Orycteropus afer afer
GTAAAAATAAAATTTTAATTAAATTATCCAGATAATTAAGGATATTTGTCTCACCTCTTCAAATGCTCTTAGATAATAAGCAGAAATATTGAACTTTTTTAGCTAATATATAAAAATGTAAAAAAAAAAAAAAGCTGAAGTTAAGATGAAGGACAAGTTTATACTATTATTTTTTTCAAATTATACACCAACCACCAAAGCCAAAGATGAGGAAGGGAAGATTTTTACCAACTTCTACAGTCAGAAATTAAACAAACATGTAACCAAGATGTGTTAATAATCACTGGTGATTGAAATGTGAAAGAAGAATCCCTAGGAGTTGGAAAATATGGCCTTGGTCATAAAAATAATGCTAGAGATTGCATGATAGAATTTTGCAAGACCAACAATTTATTCATTGCAAATGCTTTTTTTTCAACAACACAAATGGTGGCTATACACGTGGACTTTAGCAGATGGAGTGCACAGGAATCAGATTAACTGCATCTGTGGCAAGAGGCGAGTGAGCAGCTCAATATCTTCTGCCAAAACAAGGCCAGGAGTTGATTGTGGAACAGATCATCAACTGCTAATAGGCAAGTACAAGTTGAAGTTGAAGACTATAAAAACAAGTCCAAGAGAGCTGAAATATGACCTTGATTGTATCCCTCCTGAATTTGGAGACCATCTGAAGAATAGATTTGGTACATTGAACACCAATGACTGAAAGCCAGAGGAATTGTGTGATGATATCAAGAACATCATGGATTTCAAAGAGCAGCTCAAGGAGCCAAAATGAATTATTATAATGATATGTGCAAAGGCCTGGATTTAGAAAATCAAAAAGGAAGAACACACTCAGCATTCTCAAGCTGAAAGAACAGAAGAAAATATTCAAGCCTCTAATTGCAGTGTTTAAAGATTCTATGGGAAATATATAGAATGATACAGGAAACATCAAAAGAAGATGGAAGGAATACACAGAGTCATTGTACAAAAAAGAATTGGTTGGTGTTCACTGATTTCAGGAGATGGCATATGATCAAGAACCAATGGTATTGAAGGAAGAACTCGAAGCTGCACTGAAGGAATTGGTGAAAAACAAGGCTCCAGGAATTGACAAGATACCCATTGAGATGTTTCAACAAAAAGATACCCCTCTGGAGGTACTTATTCAGCTATGCCAAGAAATCTGGAAGACAGCAACCTGGCCAACTGACTGGAAGAGATCCATATATGTACCCATTCCAAAGAAAGGTGGTCCCACAGAATGTGGACATTATTGAACTATATCATTAATATCACACAGAAGTAAAATCTTACTGAAGTTAAATCAAAAATGGTTACAGCAGTATACTGACAGAGAACTGCAAGAAATGCAAGCTGGGTTCAGAAGAAGATGTGGAATGAGGGATATCACTGCTGATATCAGATGGATCTTGGCTGAAAGTAAAGAATACCAGAAGGATGTTTTCTTGTGTTTTATTGACTATGCAAAAGCATTTGACTGTGTGGATCATAGCAAATTATAGATAACATTGAGAAGAATGAGAATTCTATAACACTTAATTGTGCTCATGCAGAAACTGTACATATTCTAGCAGGCTGTTGTTTGAACAAAACAAGGGAATACTGCATCAGGAAGGGAGTGTGTCAGGGTTGTATCCTTTTGCCATACTTATTCAATCTGTATGCTAAACAAATAATCTGAAAAGCTGGACTATATGAAGAAGAATGTGGCATCAGGATTGGAGGAAGGCTCATTAACAACCTGAGATATGCTGAAGACACAACTTTGCTTGCTGAAAGTGAGGATGACTTAAAACACTTACTAATGAAGATTAAAGACTACAGTCTGCAGTATGGATTACACCTCAATATAAAGAAAACAAAAATCCTCACAACTGGACCAATAAGCAGCAT
>NW_006922325.1:79322-80339 GCF_000298275.1 Orycteropus afer afer
CATGTGAGGGCTGGACACTGAATAAAGAAGACTGACAAAGAGTTGATGCTTTTGAGTTGTGGTGTTGGCAAAGAATACTGAATGTACCAGAGAACAAGTATGTCCTGGAAGAGTACAGCCAGAATGCTCCTTGGAGAAGAGAATGGCCAGACTTTGTTTCACCTATTTTGGTCATGTTATCAGAAGGGACCATTTCCTTGAGAAGGATATCATGCTTGGTAAAGTGCCAGGTCAATGAAAAAGGAAAAAAGGGGAAGTCCCTCAACTAGATGGATGGCTGCAATGATGGGCTCAGGTATAGCAAGGGTGTTGAAGCTGGCACAGAACTGGGCAGTGTTTTGTTCTGTTGTACATAGGGTGGCTATGGGTCAGAGACAACTCAATGGCACATAACAACAACAAAAAGATAAGGGAAAAGTTTGCATTAGTATTGGTTTATTGCATTTAGTGACCCAGGAGAGTTGTCCAACATATTTATCACAATTAAGGCAATCTGAACAAAAAACTGACATGTACTAATGGAAAAAGCTAGCATCCCTACTATTTTTCAGTGGAAAAAAAAAAAGATAAAAAATAGGAGTTCCGGCAAGATGGCGGACTAGGCAGACAGACTGCACAGACCCTCTTCAACAAAGTAAAGGGAAACCAATTAACACAGACACAGAAGATAATCCTGGACCCCTAAGCCTTGAAGGGAAGGATATAGAAGTGGACTAAACGCCAACTAGCAGAAGAATTTGCATCAAAATACCAAAAAAGAGACATACGGAGCTGCGGTCTGGCAGTGATCCTGAGCAATCCTGATGGCACAGACAGCTTGGAGATTCCTGAGTGGTGGTAGGACTTAAGAATTGACCTAAAAATCACCTTCCTAGCCAGGGACTGCACAGAGGACTGTGCACGGTGGTTGGAGAGCAAACGCAGAAGGTGAAGAGAAAGGTGGGCTGAGCTGTGGACTTTTGCCGGTCCGGAGGATGCCACCATTTTGAAGGTTTAAAAAGTGGCTTGACTATTTTG
>NW_006922325.1:91316-92332 GCF_000298275.1 Orycteropus afer afer
TTGTCTCATGACATTGACTAAAATTTACCCCATTGCAACAGCTTCCCTCCCACCTCCTTCCAATAGTTAACTCTTCCCTGTGTCCAGCCCTCCATGCACTCCTGTCCCCTGAACTGTTTCCCTGTGCATAAACAGCCCTTCTTTCTCCCATGATTGTTCTCTACAAAGAGTGTATATAACTCAGGCACATGTTAAACTCATATGACTGTCTTTTGTTTGACTGGAAGCCACAGGTGTGGGTTCAATTCCAGACCTGAAGGGCAGCTAGGGACCATAGTCTCAGTGGTTCCACCAGATTCTATCAGACCAGCAAACCTAGTCCCCTGTTTTTTTTTTCGCAAATGATTTTGAGTTTTGTTCCACATTGTTCTCCCTCTCTATCAGAATCTTCCCCATATATCCCGCTCTATATGGTTGACAATTGTACCCAGGCACCATCTAGTTCTTCTGGTCTCATAGTCGTATAGGCTGAGCATTGCATGGTGTACCAGTCATGAGGACTAATTATTTCCATGGATCTTTGGTTTTCTTCATTCTTCTTTGCTCTGAACAAGAAGACACCCATCACTGTGTCTACATGGCTGCTTGCAAGCTTTTAAGACCCCAGTCACTACACGCCAAAGTAGGAGATGGAACAAGGTTTTGTGTAGTATGTTATGTCAATTGAGCTCTATGTCCCCTGTGACTATAATCCTGAGTCCACAGGGTCAATGACTCGCTCCCTCTGGGTAGGTGGCTGTGAGCAAGAACTGACTACAACCTTATCCCTTGTCAGCTCTACTATACACTTGGGAATTCTTACAGAACATACAAATACACTTGTAGAACCATTGTCTGCCAACCCTGTACATGGTCTTGGGTACACTCCCTGCTGCATAGACATACCTGATAGTTCAGCCTGCCCACTCATCTATCCATCTGTATACCTGTGTTTGCCTTCACTGATAACCCAGTACTATATGTGCAAAAGTGTTCATCTTTGTTGTCTACATCTGCCAGGTACCTCTCTATGTCTT
>NW_006922325.1:93357-93887 GCF_000298275.1 Orycteropus afer afer
TAGGTTTCACATTTATAAATAGTTACCAAAAGACTTAGCAGGGACACAAAAGCCTATACAAAAGAAACTATAAAAAACTACTTCAAGAAACTATATATATTCAAGAAAATATATTAAGTCTTTGATCCATCTGGTGTTAGTTTTTTTGTATGGTGTGAGGTACAGGTCTTGTTTCATTTTTCTGCAAACGGATCGCCAGTTTTGCCAGCCACACTTATTAAACAAACATTCTCTTCCCCATTTAATGGATTTAGGCCCTTTGTCAAAAATCAGCTGACCATAGGTCGATGGACCTATTTCTGGGATCTCAATTCTATTCCATTGGTCTATGTGTCTGTCATTGTACCAATACTAGATAGTTTTGACTACTGTGGCTATATAGTAGGATTTGAGATCCAGTAGTGTGAGCTCTCCTACTTTGTTCTTCTTCTTCAATAGTGCTTTTCTTATCTGGGGTCTCTTTCCTTTCCAAATAAAGTTAGTGATTGTTTTTTCCATATCCTTAAAAAATGTTGATGGGATCTGGATTG
>NW_006922325.1:93987-98647 GCF_000298275.1 Orycteropus afer afer
CTCTGGTAGCATAGTGCCTAAGGCACTTGACTGCTAACCAGAAGGCTGGTGGTTCAAACCCACCAGCCACTCCTTGGAAGGAAGATAGGGCAATCTACTTCCGTAGTGATACTGCCTCGGAAACCCAAGGAGGGGTTGCTATGAGTCAGGTTTGACTCCACAGCACATAACAACAACAACAACATTATAAATGGTATTTGTTCTAGTTACCTAGTGCCACTCTGACAAGAAATATATCACAAATAGGATGGCCTTAACAAACAGGAGTTTATTCTTACAATTTGGAGGCTTTAAGTCCAAGTTCAAAGTGCCAGGTTCTAGAGGCTGGATGAAAGCCCCTCAACTTGGGGGTCCAGCTGTGCCTCCTGTTCCCAGCCCAATGGAGCTAGTGGCATTTCTTCACTCAGACCGCTCCTGGCTGCTGAGCCTGAGAAGCACAAGGTTGACAAGTAAAAAGGCACAGTCCCAATGTTACCAAACTACATGGCAGGCCATTAACTTAAGTCCATTGTAAGTCTCAAGGTCGGCAGAGCATAGCAGGCTACTGAGAAACGATGTAGCTACATGCAGAGTCCAAGCATTCCATAGGCTAGAGACCATTCCCAAAGGTTTAAATTTACTAAGGCTTGCTTTCTGGCCTAACATATGGTCTATCATGGGAAATGTTCCATGTACACTGGAAAAGAATGTATATTGTGCTGCTGTTGGGTGAAGTGCTCTGTAGATGACTATAAGGCCAAATTGGTGGATTGTATTGTTTAGTTCTTCTGCATCTTTGTTGAGTTTCTTTCCAGTTGTTCTATCTTTCATTGAAATTGGTGTACTAAAGTCTCCTACTATGACTGTGAAGTCATCTATTTGCCTTTTCCACTCTTTTAAAGTCTGATTTATGTATTTTGGGGCTCTTTCATTGGGTCCATAGATATTTATTATGGTTGTATCTTGTTCAATTGTTCCTTTAATCATTATATAATGTCCTTCCTTGTCTCATATGGCGGTTTTTGTCTTAAAGTCAATTTGATCAGAAATTAATATTGCCACTCCTGCCCTTTTACAGTTGCCATTTGCTTGATATATCTTTTTCTGACCTTTAATTTTTTTAGTCTATTTTTGTCTTTGTCTCTAAGGTGTGTCTTGTGTAGACAGCATATTGATGGATTTTGTTTTCTTATCCAATCTGCAACTCTCCGTCTCTCAAGTGGTGCATTTAATCCATTAACATTCTGTGTAATTATGGACAAGTATGAATTGGTTGCTGGGATGGAATTCCTGCCAGCCTAGAAGGTGTGTGGGAGTGAGGGATAGCTGCACCTCAGTTCACTTAGAGAGTGTGAGATATAAGAGTAA
This sequence comes from Orycteropus afer afer, assembly GCF_000298275.1. NCBI lineage: Eukaryota > Metazoa > Chordata > Mammalia > Tubulidentata > Orycteropodidae > Orycteropus > Orycteropus afer. Next base: position 95,335 of record NW_006922325.1, read on the forward strand.
CGAGGGGAATGTTGCACCTTTCCAGTAGTCTGTACATCCAGGATGTCTTTGCAGTTCCTAGCAAGCAGAGCCTGTTGTTTATTCCCTGGAATCTGGGAGAATGCTGTCATTTTAAATATCCAAAATGGTCAAGCTGCTTGTAAATATTCAAAATGGCTGCACCCCTTGAACAGGCAAAAGTCCACAGCTCAGCCAGCCTTCTTCTTTGCTGGTTCTCCTTTTATTCCCTACCACCAGAGCAGTCCTCTGTGCAATCCCTGGCTAGCAGGGCTGATTTTTAAGTTAATTCTTAGGTCCTACCACCACTCAGCAATATCCAAGCTGTCTGTGCTGTCAGGATTGCTGCCAGACTGCCGCTCTGTAAGTCTCCTTTTTTGGTATTTTGAGGTAAATTCTTCTGCTAGTTGGAGTTTAGTCCACTTCTATCTCCTTCCCTTCAAAGCTCAGGGGTCCAGAATTATCTTCTGTATCTGTGTTAATTGGTTCCCCTTTTCTTTGTTGAAGAGGGTCTGTGCAGTCTTTCTGCCTATTCCACCATCTTACCAGGGCTCTGTGTAGTAGGTTTTGAGATCTGAGAGTGTGTGACCTCCTACTTTGTTCTTCTTCTTCAGTAATTTTTTGCTTATCTAAAGTGTTTTTCCTTCACATATAAAATTAGTTATTGGCTTTTCCATGTCTTTGAAGAATGTTGATGGAATCTGGATCTGGATTACATTGAATGTACAGGTTGCTTTGGGTAGTATTGACATTTCCACAATGTCCAAGCTTCCAATCCATGAGTATGGTATGTTCTTCCATTAATGTAGAGTTTCTTGAAGTGGCGTTTTGTAGTTTTCTTTGTATAGGTTATTTGTGTTCCTGGTAAGGTTTATTCCCAAGTATTTTGTATTTCTAATAGCTATTTTAAATGGTATTGACTTCCTTATTTCCTTTTCAGAGACCTATTTGCTGGTGTAGAGCAATTCAACCAATTTTTGTATGTTCATCTTGTATCCTGCCACTATGCTAAATCTTTTAATAGGTTAAAGTAGTTTTCTTGCTGAGTCTGTTGGGTTTCCTCTGTATAGGATCATATCATCTGCAAATAGGGATTGTTTTATTTTTTTCCTTACCAATTTGCATGCCTTTGATTTTCCTTTCTTGCCTTCTTTCCCAGGCTTGGACTTCCAATGCAGTGTTGAATGGAAGTGGAGTTAGAGGTTGTCTTTGTCTGGTTCCTGTTCATAAGGGGAATGGTTTCAGTCTCTCTCCATTGAGAACCATTCTGTATGTTGTCTTTTTACTCTTTTCAAGAAGTCTTTTGATGCACATAAGATTTTAGTTTTTAGAAGGTTACAATTATGTAGAGGACAACAGAACAGAGTGGCAGCCAGCGATCCAGGTAAGGGGAGTGACCCAGGACCCACCCCCACTAACCAGGAAAGCAGAGGAAAGAGAAGCTAGAGGAGATGACAGAGCAGAGCAGAAGCCAGGGATCCAGGTAAAGGAAGCACCCCGGGCTCCACCCCCAACAGCCAGGAAAGCAGGGGAAAGAGAAACCAGAGGGGATGGCAGAAAAGAGCAACAGCCAAGGATGCAGGTAAGGGGAGGGCAGAGAGGTTTCAAACAGCTAAGCAAGACAAACTTGTCTGTCAATTTGTCATATTATTGTGGCTTGTCTGTTGCTCTGAAGCTTGAGGCTGTGCCACTAGTGTTTCAAGTGCCAACAGGGTTGCATATGGTGTACAGGTTTCAATGCAGCAAACAGACTGAGAAAGACTAGGGAGAAGGAAGAGGTCATCCACTTCTCAAAGAATTGCCCAGGGAAAACCTTATGGATAGCAAAGAGACACTGTCTGATACATTACAGCACAACTTTATGAATAGCCTGGAAATATTATCTGGTACAGTGCAGGAGAAAGTGCCCCTTAGGTCAGAAGGCTTTCAAAGTACAACTAGGAAAGAGCTGCATCATCAAAGTAAGACCAACTTCACAGATATGGATAAAGTAAAGCTTCTAAGACCTCCATTTGCTGATGTCGCATGACTCCAACTGAGGAGAAACAGCTGCAAGCATCCATTAATAATCAGAACATGGAATGTACAAAGTATGAATCTAGGAAAATTAAAAGTTGTCAAAAATGAAATCGAACACATAAAGGTTGATATCCTAGGCATTAGTGTGCTGAAATGTACTGGTTTTGGCCATTTTGAATAAGATGAACATATGATCTACTATATTGGGAATGACAATTTGAAGTGGAATGCTGTGGCATTCATCATCACAAAAGATGGTTCAAGATCTGTCCTGAAGTACAATGCTGTCAGTGACAGGATAATATCCATATGCGTACAAGGAAGACCAGTTAATACAACTATAATTCAAATGTATGCACCAACCACTAAAACCAAACTTGAGGAAATCAAAGATTTTTATCAACTTCTGCAGTCTGAAATTGACCAAACATGCAATCAAGATGTGTTAGTTATCACTGATGACTGGAATACAGAAGTTGGAAACAAAGAAGAATCACTGGCAGTTGGAAAATTTGGCCTTGGTGACAGAAATGATGCTGGAGATTGCATGATAGAATTTTGCAAGACTAATGATTTATTCATTACAAATACCTTTTTTCAACAATACAAACGACAGCTATACACATGGACCTCACCAGATGGAGTACACAGGAATCAAATTGACAACATCTGTGGCATGAGGTGATGGAAAATCTCGATGTCTTCAGCCAAAACCAGGCCAGGAGTTGATTGTGAAACAGACCATCAGTTGCTCATATCCAAGTTCAACTTGAAGGTGAAGACAATTAAAACAAGTCCACAAGAGCCAAAATATGACTTTGAATATATCCTTCCTGAATTTAGAGACCATCTAAAGAATAGATTTCATGCATTAAACACCAATGACTGAAAACCAGAAGAATTGTGGGGTGACATCAAGAGCATCATCCATGAAGAAAGGAAGAAAAGAACAAAATGGATGTCAGAAGAGACTCTGAAACTGTCCCTTGAACAAAGAGTAGCTAAAGCAAATGGAAGAAATAAGAAGATAAAAGAGATGAGCGGAAGATTTCAATGGACAGCTTGAGTAGACAAAACCAATTACTAAAATGAAATGTGCAAAGACCTGGAGTTAGAAAACCAAAAGAGAAGAACACACTCAGCATTTCTCAAGCCAAAAGAACTGAGGAAAAAAAATTTAAGCCTCGAGTTGCAATGTTGAAAATTTCTGTGGGTAAAATATTGAATGATGCAGGAAGCAACAAAAGATGGAAGGAATACACAGGGGCACTGCACCAAAAATAATTAGTCAATGTTC
>NW_006922325.1:99107-99758 GCF_000298275.1 Orycteropus afer afer
ATACCAGAAAGATGTTTACTTGTGTTTTATTGACTATGCAAAAGTATTTGATTGTGTGGATCATAACAAATTGTGGATAACATTGAGGAAAATGGGAATTCCAGAATACTGAATTGTACTCATGAGGAACCTTTACATAAACCAGAAGGCTGTGTTTTGAACAGAATAAGGGGACATTGAATGGTTTAAATTCAAAAGGGAATGCATCAGGGTTGTATCCTTTCACTATACTTATTCAAACTATATGCTGAGCAAAAGCTGAGATGCTGGACTATGTGAAGAAAAATGTGGCATCAGGATTGGAGGAAGGATCCTTAAAAACCTGCGATATGCTGACAACACAACTTTGTTTGCTGAAAGTGAAGATGACTTGAAGTACTTACTGATAAAGATTGAAGACTACAGTCTGTAGTATGGATTACATCTCAATATAAAGAAAACAAAAACTATCACAAGTGGACCTGTAAGTAGCATCATGATGAATGGAGAAAGGATTGAAGTTGTCAAAGACCACATTGCTTGGTTCTACAATCGATGCCAATGGAGGCAGCAGTCAGGAACATCAGATGATGTATAGTACTGGGCAAATCAACCACGAAGGAACTGTTTCAAGTGCTGAGGAGCAAGGATGTCTCCTTGAGGACTAAGGTG
>NW_006922325.1:100285-104266 GCF_000298275.1 Orycteropus afer afer
TCTGGAATTTTAATTGCACATGTGTTATTCCTCTTGATGATATCCCATATGAATCTTAGGTTTCCTTCATTTTATTTTGATCACTTTTCTGTTTGTTCCCTTAACAAAGTAGTATTGAGGTATTTGTCTTCAATTTCACTATTTCTGTCTTCCATTGATTCAATTCTACGTCTTTGCCCATTCGATGTGTTATCTATTTCTGAAAAATTGTATTAATCTTCTGCATTTGTATTTTTTGCTTTTGTATCCTTTCTAATTTTTTGTTCATTTTGTCAATTTGTTCTTGTATTGTTTTCCTAAATTTTTCTTGAGGTTTGTTTGTGTTTTCCTTAATTTTGTCAGTGTTTTCCCTGATCTTGTCAGTGTTTTCTTTAGCCTTTCTTTCAATCTGTTAAAGGCACCCAAATACAATTATTATAAATTCCTTATCAGGGAGTTCCAATGCTGCTTATTCCTCAGGGATGTTTTCTGGGTTTGTACCCTGGTTCCTTATTTCTACTACTTTATTGTGTGTTTTTGTTTGTTGGACTTGGATGGTCAATTATCTCCAAAACATTGGTATATTGTTGTATTTATCTTTAATTTGTGGTTGTATGTTGGTATGATTCACCCAACATTTCTTTTTCATTTATTTGATTTGACATATCTGTGTCAGCAGGGTACCATGCTTCTCTATTTGCTAGTTGTTAGCACTTTGGCACTCACCACTTATCTCTCAGTGAGTGTGATAAAAATGAGAATCTGTACACAAATCCCTGTTTGCTGTTCATAAAGAGAAGTTGAGTGTGAACTGAGCTGGCATTGGCTGCTGTCATTGGTCAGTTGGTGCAAAAGCAAATGGTGGGCCTCCCTTGGTGGATGAGGTTACAAGAAGTGCAGGTATGTTTGGGTTGTGTGAGAATGGTTGCTTTTGCCCACTCAGTTAAATGAAAAGAAAGAAAGAAAGAAAGAAAGAAAGAAAGAAAGAAAGAAAGAAACAAAGAAAGAAAGAAAGAAAAGAAAAACATGGAATGAGAAGGAAATTTTAAAAAATATATTAAAAGAAGAAAAAAAGAAAGATAATTAGAAAAAAGAATAAAGAACCCACAATATTTGGAGAGGAGAGAATGAGTGGAAAGAGAAAGAGTAAAAGAATAGTGAAAAAAAATAATTGAAAAACTGCAAAAGGGAAAACAAGGAATGTGAAGAACCAAAAGAAAGGGGGAAAAAAAAGGAAAAGGAAAGAGGGGAAATAAACAAGGAACAGACAAAGGAAAGGGAAAAATAAATAAAAAGGAAGAATGGAAGATGATAAAAAGAATAATTTGAAAACAAACAAAAATTATATTGTAGGGGCAGGGTAGGACACCCAGGCTCTGTCAGGGCCCAGACTGAGATGGAATTCCTGCTGATCCAGAAGGTGGGTGAGATTAGAGGATACCCATACCTCTGTTCACCAAGGTAGTGTGAGGTATAAGAGTAACAAAGAGAATATTGCACCTTTCTAGTTGTCAGCTTCCAGTGTAGTTGCCCATGCTGTCCTCAGCAAGTGGAGCCTATTCTTAGGTCTCGGTCCAGATATGAACACCACGTGCATATTCAGGGTAGCCATGATACTGGCGAATGTTGAAAATGGCTGTGCCCTCAGGGTAGCCAGTAATCCACAGGTCTGTTTGTCACCTTATTCGCTGTTTTCCTTTTTGGTTGTCAGGCACCAATGCAGACCTTGCCCATGAACTCCTTGGTGAGCACAACTGATTCTTAGATTGTGACCAGGTCATACGTGCAAATATTCAAAATGGTTACACCCACAGGACAGCTGGCAGTCAGCATCTCCTTCCTTAGTTTTCATTCAGGTTTTTCTACTAGTTAGTATTTAATCCACTTCTTTATCTTTCCCTTCAAAGCTCAGGGTTCCAGAATTGTGTTCTATAATGGTTTCAAATGGTTTCTCAGTGCCTTGTTGCAGAGGGTCTGTGTAGCTTGTCTGTCTATTCTGCCATCTTGCACAAACTCTTTTAGTTTTATTTTATACATATTCTAGTCATAAAAAGCCATATCCATATCTATTAGAAATAACTGCTGATTGCTTGCATATTCAAGGTTTTAGGTTGGGGTTCACTGTGGAAGGAAATTTGGGTTATATCCCTTACATCTAGAATAAGTATGTTTCATGTATAAGGACAGGATGAAAATGAAATTTTGTGATCAAATGTTGGATTGTGAGAAAGACTCTTCTGTTTCAGTACATAAAAAAAAAAAAACTGTATTTTCTAGGCTTCTCTAAAATTATGACCATGGGAGTGAATTTTAGTAAGCATAACAAGATCAGAAACTATGTACTTCATTCATAGAGCTGGTCCATGAAAACACCTCATATGTAATCCTGGTTCTTCTTTTCCTATCTGTGTTTTTATGTAGAAAATCACAGTGGTATTGAAAACCACCATTTGAAGATGGTGGAGGCACAGGATGAAAGGAGTATGAACTCCAAATCATGGTGTGAAGGAGAGTTGTCTTCAAATTAAGAAATTCCATTTTAACTGCATTTGAGCAAGAAAGAAATACTATTATGCAAATCTATTGAGATTCTAGAGTTTATATTACAACCATTGGTAGTAACATTCACAATTCACTTTCATATATGGTGTTCCATATATTTCTGGAGATGAATAGATAGACAGACTGATAGATAAGTAGATAGGTTTACTAGATAGAAAAGTAATTAAAATATGCTGAACGAAATAATTTACTACTCATCTTTCTATTTCTATTACTAATCAGAGTCTGGCACATAATGCAAACTCAGTAAAACTTGAAATAAATGAAATGAATATTCTATGACAGGCTCTGCTGTTAATATGAGAAACTGAGTATGTGATATAGTCTGGCTTGGTTTTGTTTTTCCATGTGTACATGGATATAAGAATTTCACTTATCAAACAATATCCTTTGAGGTCAAGTTACAACAATGCATGTAAGTTATAAAGTATTATACAAATGCAGAGGATAAAATATTACAAACATAAAATTATACATTTATGAAGCCATTTCAAATATTCACAGTAATTAACATATTTACAGTTAAAAACAAAGCAGTCGTGAGTTTCTACTTGACATTTTTCTGTTCAGTAAAGTAATTTCAGTTGTATAATAGACATTTTCTCACATAGGATACTTATAATAAAAAAGATTTTTATTTTTAGTGAAACAAATATGAGATTAATGGAAAAAAAGGCTTACCCTTAATATGTCCTTGATTAGTTTAAAATAAATAAGAATTGCTTACTATGTAGGATTGCCTTATTAAAGATATTAATAAGTCATAAAACAGCTTCCATCATATCATCTATCTTTGAAAGTGTTATAAACCAGAAATAAAAATGCATTGTAAATAATCAGTAATCATGAGTTCTGGTTCTTAGCATGCCACTACAAACCATATGTCTTTGTTGTTAGTGGCCATTGAGTTGAGTCTGACTAATGGTAACTTTATGTAAAACAGAACAAAATTTCCCCAGACCTGGGCCATCTCCACAATCGCTGATATATTTGAGTCCATTGTTGTGGCTATTGTGTCAACCTACCTCATTGAAGGTTTCCTTTCTTTTGGTTACTCCTCTAATTTACCAAATATGATGTCCTTTTCTAGTGATTAGTCTTGATGCAATGTCTAAAGTAAGTGACCTTAAATCTCTCCATCCTTGCTTCTAAGGAGTATTCTAGTTGTATTTTTTCTAAGGCTTATTTATTTGTTCTTCTGGCAGTCTACAGTATATCCAATATTCTTCAAATTTAAATGAACAATTTATCTTCTGTCTTCTTTTTTCAATCCCCAGCTTTCCTATAAATATAAGGCATTAAAAAGACTGTGGCTTGGGTCAATTTCAGACTGCAGAAGTCAGTGAAAATCTTCAATTGCTTTATTGTTGGCTTTACAGGTTGGTATGTAAATTTGAATAATAGTATTGAAACAAAGAAGAAACATCTGCAGTTGGAAAA
>NW_006922325.1:105134-106612 GCF_000298275.1 Orycteropus afer afer
CCATTGCAAAGTTTCAACAAAAAGATGTAGCTCTGGAAGTGCTTACTCGTTTATGCCAAGAAATTTGGAAGACAGCTACCTGGCCAATTTACTGGAAGATATCCATATTTGTGCTCATTTCAAGGAAAGATGATACAAAAGAATGCAGAAATTATTTAATTATATCATTAATATCATATGTGAGTAAAACTTTGCTGAAGATAATTCAAAAATGGTTGCGGCAGTATTTTTGACAGGGACCTACTAGAAATTCAAGCTGGATTTAGAAGAGGGCTTGGAATGAGAGATATCAATGCTGATATAAGGCTCTCTTATAATGAGAAGTAGTGTAGATAGAGAACCCAGCTTAACATCTGACACACCATCAATGTTGATGTGTATGTCTTCCCTTTTTCTATTTGAGGCTTCCCTTGTTACAAAGTTTATTATGGGGTGAGCATAGGTGGTGAGTAATCAGAGATTGGTCCATAAAAAGTAAAATAGAAATGTAGAATTTAGAAGATGATAATGGTTTATGAAGCTTAAAACATATAGAAGCCAAGGATGGGCAATGGAGGAAGAATTTGATTTAAAAGTAAGCATCTTACAGTGGAAGATGAAAGAAAAATTATGATATCTCTTACAGGCATTCCTCTACTCTAAGAACATCTAATGAAAGTAAATTCTAAATTGATGAGGAAAAATGCATTATTAGTTTTATGAAAAGACTCATTACAATTTTTATCATAATATATTTTAAATATTGTTGAACTTAGAAAATAACAATCTTTACAAAGATTTTAAATTATAGACTGTTTTCACTGATCTAGGACAACTTAGCTTATTCATAGATTAATGAATTCTTCCCTTACTATACACACTGTGCACTAAGCATGGGACTAGAGTTGCAAAGATGTATAAAACACTGAGGCCCATAGTCTAAGATGACAATCGAACACACAATTATCACACTTCAGTGAGCTACATAATATAGTAGAGATAGTTGCTTATGTAATTCTGTAGAATGAAGAAAGAGATACCCAGCTCTGGACACATTAATTTCAGGGAGGAAAAGAAAAGCATAATCTGGCGGGCCATGTGGAGGAGCAAAATGAGTCACATACATACTCTGATTTTGGATCTCAATAAATAAAAGTCAGGAACTGCAATTAGGGAGAGACTCATTCCTATTCTAACTGTACTGCATCTCCAGGTCTTGGCTGAGACTTTCAAACAAATTAGGTAATGTTTGTCCCTTACTAAATTAAGCAATTTACACTAAGAAAACTTACCAAATATTAAGAAATAAGGCCAAAAGTAGGAAATAAGACCAAGACAGAAATAACATATTCTACTGGGAAATTGACAGACTGAGAAATTGTTTAACATGCCCATCAAAATATTATTTATTTATATATGGGAATGTACCTTTATTATAGGAGCTCTGGTAGCATAGTGGCTAAAGCACTTGACTGCTAACCAGAAGGCTGGCGGTTCAA
>NW_006922325.1:106777-111041 GCF_000298275.1 Orycteropus afer afer
TTGGTGGTTCAAACCCATCAGCTACTCCATGGAAGGAAGACTGGGCAATCAACTTCTTTAAAGATTTGTCTCCTTGGAAAATCAAAGGGGGTTGCTAAGAGTTGTAATTGACCCAATGGCAGTGAGTTAGACCTTATCCAGTAAAAAAGCAAGTAATTTATGTACAATAGAAATTAAAACTCTAAAGCTTTGTTTCTCTTATTGACTTACAGGATATTAACTTGTGTTATATCCAAGCTAGAACTCTTTTTATTTATTTGTTTTAAAATATTTTTGGTGGCAGTACACACAACCAAACATACATTCATTCACACTTATTACATGAACACTTCAATGATATTGATTGTATATTTCACAGTGTGTCACCGTTTTCACTATCTCTGTTCATATTATTCATCACCATTATTTTAGTCTCTCTGCCCCTTAAAGTTCTCATCTGTGCTTTAGATTAACTGTTGTCAAATCAAATTTCAGTGCAATGTCTAAAGCAAACATTCTTTATTAACTGAACTAAACTGTTGTTAGTTTAACCATGGTTTCATGGAATAATTTCAGTTCAAGGTTTAAATATTATTTCCAGGCATTAGATTCAGGGGTTCCCTGAGTCTCAATGGATCTAAGCACAGTTTCCATATGTGTTTGAAGTTTTCTTCTGTGATTTTCCTCCTTTTTATCAGAGTCCATCTTTTGGGTCATTGATCAAAACATTAAGTAATGGTAGCCTGGCACCATCCATTTTTTTCTAGTCTGAAGGTAATGGAGGTAATAGTTTATGGAGGCAATTAAACGTGAAGTCAATTTCCTTCTGATTCATGGGTGTCTTTCTTCATCTGCTTTTCCAGGCGAATAGAGGGCAACTGTTGTATCTTGGATGACTGCTTGCATACTTAATCATTTATTTTAAATAACTAATTCTTTTATTCATTTATTTATATTGTGATTTGGGTGAAAGTTTACAGAGCAAACTGGTTTTTCATTCAATAGTTCTGACACTTTTTTTTTTTCCATACCATTGATTGCAACCTTCACAATGTGACTATAATTTTTTGCTTCCTTCTTGTGGTTATCATTTCCCTTTGTCCTTTCCTATCCATTCCTGCTTTCAGAGCTTTATCCCTGGGTGAATACTGCCTTTCTATATATTATGGTTGATTTTTCTCAGAAGTTCATATTACCTGGTGTTTTAACCTTATAGGCCTATTGTTTTGCTGAACATTAAGACAAGCAAATGAGTACAGTTCCAGACCTGATAGGTGACTAAGAGCCATAGTCTCAGGTGCTCCACCACTCTATCATACCAGTACGCCAAGTCTTTCTTACTATTTTGAGCTTTGTTCCACATTTTTCTCCCACTCTATCCAGGATATCCTATGATGATCTCTTTCAAAATGGTTGGTCATAGTAGCCAGACACCATCTAGTTTTTCTGATTTCAAGGTCATGGTGGCTGAGGTTCATGTGGTCCATTAGTCCTTTGGACAAATTGTTTCCGTGAATCCTTGCTTTTCTTCCTTTTTCTTTGCTCTGGATGAGGAGAAACCAATAGTTTTGTACCTTACATGGTTGTTCACAAGTTTATAAGACCCCAGTCTCTGTTTCCAAAGAAGGATGCAGAACATTGTCTTTGTGGACTATACTATTTCTATTGACCTTGATGTTCTCTGAGACTATTGTCCTGAGCCCAAAGGCCCAGAGCCTCACTCCCTGAAGGTATTTGGTTATAGCTAAGAAGTTTTGATAACTTTACCCCTGTTAGCTTTACTATATGCATGAACATATAGGTTTGGCAGGCAATATTTCTGCATATGTATTTGTATGTGCTGGAAAAAGCTCCAGATTGGCTTAGGACAATAGTCGTGGGGAACACAAAGTCAATGAGGATAATATAGTCCACAAAGACAATGTTCTGCATCCTTCTTTGGAAAGCAGCAACTGGGGTCTTATAAACTTATGAGCAGCCACGTAAGGAACAACAACTATTGGTGTCTCCTCATTCAGAGCAAACAAAATAGAAGAAAATCAAAGACACATGGAAACAATAGAGGAGCTCTGATGGCATAGTGCCTAAAGCATGTGAATGCTAACTAGAAGGCTGCTGGTACAAACCACCAGCCACTGTTCAGAAGGAAGACTGGGCAATCTACTTCCATAGAGATAACACCTTGGAAACCCATGGAGGAGTTGTTATGAGTCAGAAGTAACTTGATAGCAGTGAGTTTGGTTTTGATTTTAAACTTATATAGAGTAGTAGGTTTAGTCTCTTTTGCCTACCCATATCTAATCATCTTGTCTGTTTTGCATGTGAGCACTCATAGATTAATGTTTATTATTACTAGTAATGCAAGATTGTGTATGTAATGGTATTTACTTTTGCTGTCTTTAAATCTTGTACATATCTCGGTGTTTTCTTTACTTAGGGATATTATGCTAGTCACCCATTCTTTGTATATTGTCTTTCCCTTCACCCAAATTAATACATGTCTCTTATCTAATTGGTAACTTCCTCTCCTCTCCCCTCACACTCCTGGTAATCATCAAAGAATGTTTCTTTCCATGTGTAACCTTTCTTGACATTTTATAATAGTTGTTGTTCCTATAAGGTGCCATCAAGTAGGCCCCAATTCAGTTTTGTGCCATTCTCACAATCTTTGCTATAATTGAGCCCATTGTTGCAGCCACTGTGTCAATCCAACTTGTTGAAAATCTTCCCCTTTTTCACTGACCCTCTACTTTACAGAGGATGATATCCTTCTCCAGGGAATGGTCCCCTCTGACAGTATGACCAAAGGACATGAAGACATCTGGTAATTCTCACTTCCAAGCAGCATATGAGGCAATTGAAAATACAATGGCTTGGGTTAGGCACACATTAGGCTTCAAAACAACAACTCGTCTGTCAGTTTATCATACTGTGGTGGCTCGCTTGTTGCTATCAGGCTGGAGATTATGCCACTGATATTTCAAATACCTTCAGGGTCACGCATGGTGGACAGGTTTCAATGGAGCTTCCAGATTAAAACAAACTGGAAAGAAGTATGGGGCCATCCAATTCTGAAAAACTTGGCCAGTGAAAACCATGGGAAAAGTGAAACACTGTCTGATGTATCACTGGAAAACTTTATGAATAGCTCTGAAATATTGACTGATAGAGTGCTAGATGATCACCCCTCATGTTGGGAAGCACCCCATATATAACTGGAGAAGACCTGCTTCTTCAAACTAGAGTCATCCTTAATGATGTGGACAGAGTTAAGCTTTTGGGGCCACCATTTGCTGATGGGGCATGACTCAAAATGGGAAGAAACAGCTGCAAATATCCATTAATAATTGGAACATGGAATGTATGAAGTATGAATCTAGGAAAATATGAAGTTGTCAAAAAATGAAACGGAACTCTTAAAGATCAAAATCCTAGGTATTAGTGAGCTTAAATGGAGTGGTTTCAGCCATTTTGAATCAGGCAATCATATGGTCTACTATACTGCAAATGAAAAACTGAAGGGAAATGGCATTGCATTCATCCTCAAAAAGAATGTTTTAAGATCTATCCTGAAGTACAATATTCTCAGTGATAAGATAATATCCATATGCCTACAAGGAAGAACAATCAATGCTACTATTATTCAAATTTATGCACCTATCATTGAAGCCAAAGTTGAAGGAATTTAAGGTTTTTTTCAACTTCTGCAGTCTGAAATTGACCAAACATGCAATCAAGATTATTATTATTATTATTATCAGTCATTTTAATGTGAAAGTTGGAAACAAAAAGAATCATTGGCAGTTGGAAAATATGGCTTTGGTGATAGGAATGATGCCCAAGATTGCGTATTAGAACTTTTCAGAGCCAATGACTTATTCATTGCAAGTACCTTTCTACAATAACATAAATGGTGGCTATATACATGGATCTCATGAGATGGAATACACAGGAATTGGTATTACTACATGTGTGGAAAAGCTCAATATCATCAGCCATAACAAAGCCAGGAGATGACTGAGGAAAAGACCACCAATTGCTCATATGCAAATTCAAGTTGCAGCTGAAGAAAATATAAACAAGTCCACAAGAGCCAAAATATGATCTTGATTCTCTCCCGTTTAAATTTAGAGACCATCTGAAGAACAGATTTGAAGCATTGAACACCAGTGACTGAAGACCAAACCAAATGTAGGATGACATCAAGAACATCATAGATCAAGGAAGCAAAAGGTCATTTGAAAGACAAGAAATGAAGGAAAGACCAAAATGGATGTCAGAAGAG